>NC_056744.1:1266968354-1267268354 GCF_019279795.1 Protopterus annectens
TTTTTTTTTGTTCCAAGTCAGACTGTCCTGATTAACAAATGTTAAATAAAATTGACAGGCATTTGAATTTCAGACTTCAGGTTTCTGAATGTTTAGTTCCTTACATATTTGATGGTGCAGTGGCAGTATTGTTGCCTCACAGCTATAGGTTTTCTGGTTTGATTCTTGGCTGGGGTGCCTTCTGTGTGGAGTCTGCATCTTATCCCTGTGTTTGTGTGGATTTGCTCTGGTGTCCTGCCATTTTACAAAGACATGTGTCTACAGTATTTCTCCCTGGGCCTCTGCTGAAAATTGTTTTTGTTCTGTCAGAAGTAAAATTGACAGGCATTTGAATTTCAGACTTCATATTCTTCAGAAAATACATAGTAAAACAACGTTTTATTCTAGCAATAAATATATAGTAACGCAACCTTTTATTATAGCAACTTTTTAAGTTTATAAGATGGCTATTTGAAATTTGTCCTTATTTTTGGGACTGTAATACCCTGTTAGTGGCTTTGTCCAGGTTTTTTTGTGCTAAGGTTGACAGCTATGGCAAGAACTGAATTCACTGAATATGTTTGAGGGCTGTATTCCCTCATTACTGGGTTTATCCAGGTGTTTTGTGCTAAGAGGTTGACAGCTATGGTGAGAACTGAATTCATTAAATGATAGCCATTTAAGTTTCAGTCTTCCTCTCTTTCACAAAGCAGCTGATTTGGCATAGTGGTATGTTGCTCTTGACTGTTTTGCACAGGGACCTTGGCAGTAAAATGTACGGTGGTAACACAGCATTTTTCTTTCACAAAGCAGGTGATTTGGCATAGTGGTATGTTGTTCTGACTCTTTTGCACAGGGACCTTGGCAGTAAAATGTATGGTGGTAACACAGCATTTTATTCTAGCAGCTTTCCAAGATTATACAAGCAATGTTTAATGTGTCCCTGGTTTTTGCCCTTTGACCCACCCCAATAAATTTGGCTTTTTCAAGACTTCTTGTGCTGAAGTTGAGATGCAGTTGAGTATTGAGTAGATTTTACAAGGAGCTGAGAGCTGCAGGGAAGAGAAGTTTAGTGCTGATTATGCTAAGTCAGCTCACATTGCTAATAGCACAAAAGGTTGTGTACTTGCTTTTGATGCAGAAGGTTGTTGGTTCTACTCCCATAAGGGGTGAATGCTGCCGTACTGAAAATTAAGATACTAACTATGAGCCTGTTATCAGTTTGCCATCCATTTCCTATTGCAATATTACTAGCTTATTTTTAATGTAATTTAGACAATTTATTCCTCAGGGCATCAGACACTTTATTTTTCGATGAAACCATGAAATATAAAGGTGATTGCTAGCACCAACCTCTTCATTACAGATTTTTTTAACATGGAATTATTTAGATTACTTTTTTACTACTTCAGAGATTGTGCATATTTACTGATAATGGTGGACTGTAGAATTGTGCATATTTACTGATAATAGTGGACTGTAGAAGTTTGAGTAGACTTTTATGATGGAAATGTTCTGAATTGGACAGTTTTGTTTCATTGTTTACTGAAAAAATGTTCAAAGCAATAGGAAGGTGTATCAAAGAGCGTAAGTATGTTTCATATGCAAGGGGCCTATGATTTGAAAACAGCCCAGAATTCATTTTTATCTGCCACGGGTAAAATGTATTTTCTTTGAATGTGGGTTTTAATGTTGTTTCAATGAATGTGAGTTTCAAGGGCAGAGAAGGTTTAATGCCAAGTTTGTTTAGCATATGTCTTAGTGTTTGTGCTGTAAAATGCAAAATAAAACTTTCAAATGAAGTTCAAATCATCATACAAGTAAATCAGTATGCACATTAGTGTTGATGGTAAATGGAGTGAAATAGCAAAGTAATGGATCATTGGAATGGCTGCAGGGAGGCTCCATTCGACCATGGTTTTGTGAGGGGGAAGGGTGGCAAACTTAGACAGCCCCAGCTGAACCATACCTCCCAACTGTCCAGATTTTCAAAGAATGAATAGATTTTTTGCTTCTTATTTTTGGTTTGTTCCTCATAAAATTTGTGGTTTTCTGGCAAATCATTTAGGAATTAAGTCACTAAATAATGACACACTAGTTTCAGACTTCATAACCTTCAGAAAAATGCATGCTAAAGTAAGACCTGTTCTATTAACTGTCCCAGTTTCTAGAAGAGCAATTTTAGTACTGTTTATATGTTCCCCCAATATATTTGGCCTTTTCCAGATTTATTGCATTAACAGGTTGAGAGGTACATGCAAATAAATTGCTTTATAGAATTAGGCATAGCCAAACCTCTGAACTGTCCCTGATTTTGACTCAAAATGTTGCTCTTCCCCTAATGATCCCTCCGCAAAATAGCAATTTTGGAAGAAAACATGGAGGGTTTATAATTAAGAAATGACTGTAATAATCAGATTACTTTTATTTCAGAAATGCATGTAGATTATTTTATTTTGTCAGCTGCTCAAGTTAGCAATACTAATATTAAAGTGTCCCTTCTTTGACAGGTTCCCAGCTGTATTGTGTTGCTATTTTATATTTTTACATCACATTTTTGGTCCATTTTTCATAAAATTGTGTTTTTTGGCAAATTAGTGACAAATAATTAAAGACTGAAGTTAGAAAATAATGACAGACATTTGAGTTTCAGATTTCATACCATTCAGAAAATTCATATAATGCAAGACCTCTATTAGCTTTCTAAGTTTATAAGAGCAATATTTTAAAAATTGTCCTTGTTTTTGGGCCTTTGTCCCATTTCTTTGTATGGCTTTGTCCAGATTTCTTGCTCTGAGGTTGAGAGGTATGACAAATGTATCAGGGCCATCATAAGTCAGCCAGAGACATTTCAAACTGTGACATACTTGTTACACCCCACTCCGCCATGTAGTGACTCTGGATGTGTCGAAGCAAGGCAAGGAGTAGTTATGCAGTGTAAATGTGCAGAGAATCCCACCCATCCAAGGTAGACACAAGTACTAGAGTGGCTTTTCATCTGTCCTTGATTTTTACAGAATGGTCTGGTTTCTGTCATATTTTTTGTACTGTTGATTTATGCTTATTACTCAAAGTGCCTGTTGCTCTGTGTTTAAGTAGCAATACTTTAATGACCATCAGGTAAGCTTGGCTGAGATTGCAAGATGCAAGTAAGCTTTAATAAGCATACTGTTAAAAAATTGCCAACATTGAAAGCCTTTCTGTTGCCATGTAGAGAATACTTAACTAGATAATGTATAAGCCTTGGGTATTGAAATGCATATGCCAGTATTTGTAATAAAGGACAGAATTACATTATTTTAAGAGTCTCATTACACTGGGAGACTTCCAGTCATCTCTGCAGGCTTTACCGTAAACCGAATGCCAATCGCGTGGTCCATAACCTGTACAGTAATCCTTTTAAGCAAGCTTGAGCTTCTTTCTTGTTTGCTTTTCATTTTTTACTTTGATCATGTTTTCCCCATGAAACAAGTAGATGTCAGGCAGCAGGTCTTTTTTTGGATAAGGAATATTTTTACAAGTGGGGGCATCAGAGATTTCTACTTTCAGCATGTTACTTGTTACTTTAATAAAGCTGAATATAAATTATAATTAGAACTGCAGTGCAAGAAGTGGTTTGAGTTGAGTGCTGCTTGTTTTTCTTATACTTGATTTTGACTGGCGTTCCATTAATGTATTTTAAAAAAAGTAATTTATTTTTTCATGCCTCACAACCTTTTTTGTTTCCATCTAGATATTAAGCTGTCATGCAGCCAATGCATTGAAATATTTTTATTCTTCTACACTTCATTTTGTCTTGATTGGACTCTCATGACGACTGTTTGGCACCCAGTGCAGTATATTTAGATTTTGTGGTTTGCTACTACAGGTGTGTGTGTGTGTGTGTGTGTGTGTGTGTGTGTGTGTGTGTGTGTGTGTGGTAGGGAATACCTCAGGCTTGAACCCTGTACCTTGTATGCAGGTGTTAAAGACCTAAATTCCCTACCCACCACCATTTGTAAAGAAAAAACTGCAGATTTTTGCCTCATATTTGATCTGATCTGTTCCTCATATCTGTGGTTTGTAAATGTTGCAATGCTTGATATTTGATGGTGCAGTGGTAGCATTGCTGCCTCACAGTTGCAGGTTCTCAGGTTTGCTTCTTGGCTGGGGTGCCTTCTTTGTGGGGTCTTTATCTTCTCTCTGTGTTTGTGTGGGTTTGCTTTTGTGTCCTCCCATGTTACAAAGATATGTCTGCATTATTTATTCCTGGGCCTCTGCTGAAATTTTTTTTGTTCCAAGTCAGACTGTCCTGATTAACAAATGTTAAATAAAATTGACAGGCATTTGAATTTCAGACTTCAGGTTTCTGAATGTTTAAGTCCTTACATATTTGATGGTGCAGTGGCAGTATTGTTGCCTCACAGCTATAGGTTTTCTGGTTTGATTCTTGGCTGGGGTGCCTTCTGTGTGGAGTCTGCATCTTATCCCTGTGTTTGTGTGGATTTGCTCTGGTGTCCTGCCATTTTACAAAGACATGTGTCTACAGTATTTCTCTCCCTGAGTCTCTGCTGAAAATTGTTTTGTTCTGTCAGCAGTAAAATTGACAGGCATTTGAATTTCAGACTTCATGTTCTTCAGAAAATACATAGTAACACAACCGTAACACAACCTTTTATTCTAGCAATTTTCTAAGTTTATAAGATGAATATTTGAAATTTGTCCCTATTTTTGGGACTGTATTCCCCCATTATTGGCTTCGTCCAGGTTTTTTGTGCTAAGGTTGACAGCTATGGCAAGAACTGAATTCACTGAATGTTTGAGGGCAGTATTCCCTCATTACTGGGTTTGTCCAGGTGTTTTGTACTAAGAGGTTGACAGCTATGGTGAGAACTGAATTCACTAAATGATAGCCATTTAAGTTTCAGTCTTCCTCTTTTACAAAGCAGCTGATTTGGCGTAGTGGTATGTTGCTCTGACTGTTTGCACAGGGAGCTTGGCAGTAAAATGTATGGTTCTAGCAACTTTCCAAGATTATACAAGCAATGTTTGTGTCCCTGTTTTTTGGGCTTTTGACCCCCCCCCCCAATACATTTTGGCTTTTTTCAGTTTTCTTGTGCTGCAAAGTTGAGTATTGAGTAGATTTTACAAGGAGCTGAGAGCTACAGGGGAACAGAAGTTTAGTGTTGCTTAAGTGAAGTTGGTTTGCCTTGTTAATAGCACAACATGCTGTGTACTTGCCTTTGATGCAGAAGGCTGTGGGTTCTACTCCCACAAGGGGTGGATGCTGCCGTACTGAGAATGTTCTCCTTGGTGAAGATACTAACTATGAGTCCGTTATCAGTTTGCCATCCATTTCCTCTTGCAATATTACTAGCTTATCATTTTTTTAATGCAATATAGGCAGTTTATTCCTGAGGGGCAACAGACACTATTTTTCGATGAAACCATGAAATATAAAGGTGTTTGCTAGCAGCAACCTCTTCATTAGTTACAGATTTCTTTAATGTGGAATTATTTAGATGACTTTTACTTCTTCAGAGATAGTGCATATTTACTGATAATGGACTGTAGAATAGTGCAGATTTACTGATAATGGTGGACTGTAGAATTGTGCATATTTACTGATAGTGGTGGACTGTAGAATTGTGCATATTTACTGATAATGGTGGACTGTGGAAGTTTGATTAGACTTTTATGATAAATGTTCTGAACTGGGCAGTTTTGTCATTATGGGTGCATGCATTTTGTTTCATTGCTTACTTGAAAAATGTTCAAAACAAATTTAAAACGCCCTCTAACAACTGTAATATATTGTACAAGGAATATAATTTAGTACAATGAGGAAGGTGCATCAAAGAGCACATGTATGTTTCATATGCAAGGGGCCTATGATTTGAAAACAGCCCAAAATTAATCTTTATCTGCCACTGGCAAAATGTATTTTCTTTGAATGTGGGTTTCAATACTGTTTCAATGAATGTGAGTTTCAAGGGCAGAGAAGTTTTAATACTAAGTTTTCATTGTGAGACTGCATTGCTTTGTTTAGTAGATGACTAAGTGTTTGTGCTGTAAAATACAAAATAAAACTTTCAAATGAAGTCCAACTCATCATAGAAGTAAAGCAGTATGCACATTAGTGTTTATGGTAAATGGAGTGAAATAGCCAAATAATGGTTCATTGGAATGGCTGCAGAAGCTCCATTCAACCATGATTTTGTCAGGGGGGGGAAGGGCAGCAAACTCAGACAGGCCCAGCTGAACTATACCTCCCAAATGTCCAGATTTTCAAAGAATGAATAGATTTTTGCTTCTTATTTTTGGTTTGTTCTTCATAAAATTTGTAGTTTTCTGGTAAATCATTTAGAAATTAAGTCACTAAATAATGATACACTGAGTTTCAGACTTCATAACCTTCAGAAAAATGCATGCTAAAGTAAGAACTGTTATTCTATCAACTGTCTCAATTTATACAAGAGCAATTTTTAGTACTGTTTATATGTTCCCCCAATATATTTGGCCTTGTTCAGATTTACTGCATTAACAGGTTGAGAGGTACATGCAAATAAATTGCTTTATAGAATTAGGCATAGCCAACCTCTCAACTGTCCCCGATTTTGGCTTAAATGTTGCTCTTCCCCCTAATAATCTCTTCGCAAAATAGCAATTTTGGAAGAAAACATGGAGGGTTTACAATTAAGAAATAACTGTAATAATCAAAGTTATAGATTACTTGAAATGCATGTAGATTCTTTTATTTTGTCAGCTGCTCAAGTTAGCAGTACTAAGTGTCCCTTCTTTGGCAGGTTCCCAGCTGTATTGTGTGGCTATTTTATATTTTTGCATCACATTTAGTCCGTTTTTCATAAAATTGTGTTTTTTTGGCAAATTAGTGACAAATCACTGAAGACTGAAGTTAGAAAATAATGACAGACATTTGAGTTTCAGATTTTATACCCTTCAAAAAAGTCATACTAATGCAAGACCTATTCTATTATCTTTCTAAGTTTATTAGAGCAATATCTAAAAATTGTCCTTATTTTTGGGCATTTGTCCCACTTCTGTATATGGCTTTGTCCAGATTTCTTGCTCTGAGGTTGAGAAGTATGACAAATGTGTCAGGGCCATCAGTCAGCCAGAGACATTTCAAATTGTGACATACTTGTTCCACCCCACTCCACCATGTAGTGACTCTGGATGTGTCCAAGCAAGGCAAGGAGTAGCTATGCAGTGTAAATGTGCAGTGTGTCCCCCCCCATCCAAGGTAGACACAAATACTACAGTGGCTTTTCATCTGTCCTTGATTGTGCAGAAAGGTCTGGTTTCTGTCATATTTTTGTACTGTTGATTTATGCTTATTACTCAAAGTGCCTGTTGCTCTGTGCAATGCTTTAATGAGCATAAGGTAAGCTTGTCTGAGATCGTAAGATGCAAGTAAGCTTTAATAAGCATACTGTTAAAGAACTGCCAACATTGAAAGCCTTTCTGTTGTTGCCATGCAGAGAATACTTGACTAGATAATGTATAAGCCTTGGATATTAAAGGACAGGATTCCATTATTTTAAAAAGCTCATTACACTTGTTGGAGACTTCCAGTCATCTCTACAGACTTTACCCGTAAACTAAACAGAATGCTAATCATGTGTGGTCCATAACCTGTACAGTAATCCTTTAAGCAATGTATCTTGAGCTTGTTTCTTGTTTGCTTTTCATTTTTTATTTACATGTTTTCCCCATGAAACAAGTAGATAGTTGTCAGGCAGCAGGTCTTTTTTGGATAAGAAACATTTTTACAAGTGGGGGCATCACATAGATTTCTACTTTCAGCATGCTTGGTACTTTAATAAAGCTGAATATAAATTATAATTAGAACTGCAGTGCAAGGAGAAGTGGTTTGAGTTGAGTGCTTCTGTTTTTTCTTGTACTTGATTTTGACTGGCATTCCAGTAATGTATTTAAAAAGTAATTTATTTTTTCATGCCTCACAACCTTTTGTTTCCATCTAGATCAGAAAAATTTGGAAAATAGTGCCCAAAATAACCAGTCTCAATAAAAAGCACTATGAGGAAATAAAGCTGCAGATGATAGTTCGTTGATTTTAATGGTGCAACAACAAGTACATTAACGCTTGAAACACTCCACAATACGTTTTAGTTTCACATTTGACTTCATCAGACAACATAAAATGCTCCAACTCATACCCTTATATATTCAAATCACTAATTGTCAATCCCACAGTTAAAGACAATTAATTAATTCCAAACAAATACTTAAAGCTAAACGGGATACAAACCCTGTACTAAACTTTACATCAATATGTTATGTCATCTTTAATAATTTATATAATTCTTCTAAAACATACTAATATCACCATATATAAAAAACATTAATATCCTTGTGCAATACTGAAATAAATTAAATCGATGTATCCTACTCTAAAATGTGTTGCCATTATGCTTCAATTCATAGTACTTTCGCGCCATCTATTGGAAAAAAACTGCACACTTAAAAACTGTACACTTAAAAAATATATATTTATATACCTTACATTACTAATAGAATAATCAATAAATTAGTTGACTCAATTCCTTGAATCTCCATTTCTCTAAAAAAATTTTTCTATCTAGATTTATATATAAAATGTTGAATGCATTAAATATTCTTTAAATTAATTAAAAATAATAAAACTATATATAATCAACAAAAATATTTGTGGTTTTAACATATTAAAAATTGAAATATTAAAATATTAAAATATTCTACACCACCTAGAGCTCGGCAGCCCTCATTTTTAATACCGGAGTTATAGAAATAACATCATTTAGTCCTGGTAGTTTGTTTGCTTCCAAATATAATTGCCATAGCAACTCCTTGTACTCTATTGATGTTTCCCATTGTCCTCCCCTAATATCTTTTTCAACTACTTCTAAAACAAAGAAGTTGTAAACTGCTAAGGGACAGTCAATTTTGTGTCTATACAATGCATTCTTTATTTGTTCTAATTTCATAATAGTGTTCGTAAATCCTTCTTTTTAATTTCCTTTTGGATTTTCCAACATATAATGCATCGCATACCTTACATAGGGCCATATAAATGATTCCATTTGTATCACAATTAGCAAAGTACCTACACTCTATTAGAATATCCCTACTTTTAACATAAATGGCATTATTAGCACAAATATACATACATTGAGAACACTTGCCACATTTAAAGGTGCCTACTTTTGTTCTTTTATTCCTTTTCTGTCCTTTTTGACCTTCCAGAATGGATTTTAAATTTCTACCTCTACGGTAAGTACATCTCAATGGTTCCTCAAACAGGTGGCTAAGATCAGATAACTCACCAAATTTAATCCATTCTTCTTCTAAAATCTTCCTAATCTGGACTGCCTGTCCACAATAATCAATAATAAAATTATTTTCTCTTCCTGAGTCATCCACTATTCTCTTAGATGTTTCCCCCATATAACCTCTTCCTAGAATAGGTTCAAATCTCCCCTTTCTTCCATCCCTAACTTCCTTCTCTATACTTCTAACCAATGCTGGCGGGTACCCTCTTTCAATAAACATTTTGTAAAGTATATCACATTCTTCATTAAAATCTGATTCTCTTGATGTCATTCTACTTGCCCTTACATACTGCCCCTTAACTATCCCTTTCTTCTGATGGTAGGGATATGCACTTCCAAAAGACAAGTAGGAATTAGAGTACGTTTTCTTTCTATAAATCTTAGAAAAAAATCCAGTTTCACCTTTACCAACATTGATATCCAAAAATTTTAATTCATTCCTGTAACTTTGAAATGTAAATTTTAAAAAATTAGTTGATTCAGAAATATGTTTATAAAATATTTGAAATTCATCATCTGAGCCCACCCATAAAAAACACATATCATCAAGAAAACGCCTGTATAACTTCCAACATGAACTAAACTTTGAGTTAATGATAAATTCATTTTCCCAAGCTGACAATATGATGTTGGCATATGTAGGGGCGCATCTGGCCCCCATTGCTACCCCCTGAATTTGTTTGAAAAATTCACCTTCAAAATGGATGAAGTTATTAGAAAGCACCACATCCATCAACGTAAGTATCAAACAAAATTCATTATTGTCAAACTTTCCATAATTTAACAGAGCCTCTTCAAACAACTTCATGCCATCCTCATGGGGTATAGAGGAAAACAAATCAACAATGTCAATTGTATAAAAAATAATTTTTTCATCAAATACATCTTGTGAAATTTGCTGCAATAATTCCCTTGAATCTTTCACAACCCCATTCCCTGTGGTTGAAACTAATTTTAATTTTGTGTCCAGCCACTTAGCTATAGGCGCTGTAACTGAGTTCTCCGAGGCTACAATTGGGCGCATGGGGGGATTTAATAGGTTTTTATACACCTTGGGTACACCAAACATCGTCGGTACCTTTGGCTTTTCTACATGCATATACTGAAATGTTTGACAATCAATCGATCCTTCTAATAATAAATCATTGAGCACTACATCAACTTTCTTGTTCCCTATATTGATCTCATTTAGGGATGCTCTAATATATCTTTCTTCATTCTCAAGTATTTGCATCATTTTTTCTTCATAAAACAAGTGGTCCATAACAACCGTACCTCCCCCTTTATCAGGCTTGGAAATTCTAATAGTTTTATCATTACTTAAACTATTCAACTTTCTTGTTCCCTATATTGATCTCATTTAGGGATGCTCTAATATATCTTTCTTCATTCTCAAGTATTTGCATCATTTTTTCTTCATAAAACAAGTGGTCCATAACAACCGTACCTCCCCCTTTATCAGGCTTGGAAATTCTAATAGTTTTATCATTACTTAAACTATTCAATAGCAAATTCTCTTCCTTAGATTGAATGCTATTCTATTTCTGCCAAGTTCCTTCCTTATCCTTTTTTCCATTAATATCTCAAAAGTTTTTAAGTTGTGGGTGCAAGGGGGGGTTGAAAGTACTGCACCTCTTAAACCTCTCACTTCCTTGTATACTTGAAAACTGTCCATTATATAAAATTTCAAAATTTTTCTTCCTAAGGAAAAGCTTCAGATCTATTAATACTTTCCTAATATCTGCTTTTCTATTAGGAACAAATTTTAACCCTTTAGAGAACAGCTTGAAATGCATATCCTGGATATTAACATGGCTATAATTGTAAATATTATAACCTAAAAGGCTATGTATTGGTCCATCTACCTTTATCTGTTCACACATATATGGTGTACACGTCTGCTCTTCAGCTAACAACGTTGGTAGCTCCTGTTGTAATTGCCATACATACCCCCTCCCCCCTCTTTGAAAATTTTGCTGATGGTTATTCTGATAATTCCTGATTCTTTCTGATCTTCTCAATGGGGGAAACTCTGCCAAATCATTAATATCACCTATTTCATTATTCACACTAATTTCATCATTATTAAGTTGTTCATTCCCAGACTATATAGATCCAAATATTTCATGACTAATAAAATTGTTATTGCTTGGAGGTTTGGGATAACTTACTTTATTTTTATATTCCTGAATATCCCTCTAACTTTCTACTTTTTCTTTGAAAGACATTACTAATTCTTCTATCAATTCTTTTTAACGTATCATAATACATTCTCTGACATTCATCAACAGAAAAAAGTAGGTCCTTGGTAATTTTGTCATTCAATTTTTCAATAACATTATTTAAAAAATCAATTTCTCTTTCATTTTCCATCATAACTTTTAAAATGTCTAAACCACGTTTATTAAAAATGTTGATTAATTCTAAATGGAAATCACTCCCTTCAATAACCTTATTTGGAAACTTGCACACCCTTAGTCCTTTTGGGACTATTTCTAACCTTAAGCATTCTTTAAATAAATATTTTCTAACTCCAAATTTTTAAATTTAAACAGCATTTCATCCAATTTCTTCACATTCATCTCGTAATTTAAATTACAGTCATTTTCATTACTAATAAGTGCTTTTTTGTCATTGAAACTAAACTGTTTGTGCAACACATTAGAAAAATCAATATTATACCTTTGACCTTCTATACATTTTCTGCCTACTCCACGCACAGCTTCCTTGCTTAAATATCCATCGTTTCTCTCAACCAAGGAAGTCTATTTAGGTCTAGTGGCCTGAGGCAGTTTATCCTTATTGGAATCATCCATACGATTAGTTCTTAGTGTAGACCCATCACTCGATGTGTTAAGAAACACTGTGGGCAGTTCCATATCCATGTTTGCTGATTGTTCAGCTGCTGGACTATAAAAAAACACTTCTTCCACTCTATTACTACGACTCGACGCACCTACGCCATTGTCGAACCCCGCTCTGCTTCCATGGTATCCAGCTCCTTCAGTCGGTGACGCTTGCGGTTTCCTGCTTCTGCACAGCAAACCAATAGCATTCTCACCTTTCGATCTCATTTCCTGGTTACACAGGAATTCATGTGCAGATGAGAGTGGAATCATCTGCGTATTGTATCAGGGTGGCCTGTTATATGGAAGTATAGAGGGTGTTGGTGAAAATGTTAAAGAGGAGGGGACCAAGGATAGACCCAAGTGATACACCACTGGTGACTGGGAGGTAAGGAGGAAAGCACGGAGTACCATTTTACTGACAGATACCTATTGGGCAGGTAGCATTTGAACCACATAAAGGTGGGCTGAGAGAGCTAGTGAGAACATCTGAAGTAGACCTTTGTTGTGACAAACTATGTTGAAGGCTTTAGACAAATCAAAAAATAAGGAAGAGACTAGTTTGCTATTATCTCTAGCTTTATTGACAGTATTTATATGGGTTAGAAGGGCAGTTCTGGCACTATGGGAAGGACAGAAGTCATGTTGCGTAGGAGATAGGAGTTCTTTCTGCAGTTAATAGTCTAGCAATTGTTTTTGAATACATTTTTCATGTATTTTGGTGAGGGGGGATAAGACTGCTATAGGTCTAAAGTTATTAATGTCTGTTGAATTTACTCCTTTGTGCAGATGGATAGTGTCTGACTTTTTTCAGAGAGAGGAAATGTGGGATTTCTGGACTGACATATTTATAAAGACTGAGACAGGATAGGCAATGCTACTGGCTGCTGTTTTTAGGTATTCACTTCATAGGTTCATAGATTAGTACTAGGCTAACTGTCTTTGTGGACCATTTTAAGCGTAGGCAGTTACCCCACGTGAGAATAAAACCCTTCACCTTTTGTTTGTAAGGTAAACACCTTAGCCATTATGCCAACCTCCCATGGAAGGACATCAGCTGAAGAAGATCACAGTTTAAGTTTGTTTAATAGTAGTTTTATATATGATGTGGGCACAAGTTTGAAAGTGAATGTGGTGATATGTGGCTGTTAGGCAGGGTTGGGATTAGATGCAGAGGAATCCTTGGTTAGAGGAGCTATACTATCTATGAAATAAGAGTTGAAGTGTATTGCAATTCTGAGTGGTGAGTTACCAAGGGAGGGGTAATGGAAGTCCAAAATTTTTTATGGTTGCGTTTAGTATTATTCTGAAATCTGTTATAATGTAACTTTTTTTCTTCACTATACATCAGTCAATAGTCACTACATAAAGCCAAAAGCTGGGTGGAGTCTTGCTTTGGCATTTGTTATTGCAGTATAGCATTACTGTGATATAATACAATGCATTAGGAGGAATGACTGTGTTGGCTAGCTATTTAGTGCAGTTGGCCTAAGTGTAACCCTTTAAATCAGAGCAACATGTAGCTTAATCTAGACCTTTCCCTACAAAGCAGAATTATTTCATAATGACTACAAGTGGTGTACTGTTGTGAAGTGCCAGCTTCTTTCTCAGGTTTAGAGGTGTTGTTTACAATAGTCATAGTAATTTCTTAGTAACTAATACTTATATATGTGCAATGCATGAATGCAGTTATTGCATGTGTTTTTTCTGACTAACTGTGTAGCTGGATGTCCTGCACACTTTATATTGCACTTTTCGTCAATATCGGGTTGGCCTTGGCATCTGCTTCTGTGACTTGTACTGAATGTATTAATAAGAATATTGTGGACTGTGAAAAGGTAAGCTACTTTGCATTTAGGAAATAACATATGAAGGAAATGAGAATATTGTCTAGCTTAGGACTGGATATGTTTTACAGAAGCTCAAACAAAAGGGTCCAATAATGAGTTGATAGAGCCTAGTACTGAGAGGAGGTACTCTAATTCCTGTCTTGGTATCTGTGATGGTAATAAAGTGCAACGGAATTGTAAGGAAATGGCTGCAGTGGTAAGCTATTTGGTATAGCTGGCTTAGGTATATCTTGGTTTAAGCCCAACAGCCATGTGTCTTAACCCAGATCTTTCCCTGATAAAATTCAGTGCTTTTTATCTGCCAGTGTAACAATGTTGTCACTGTACTCCTGTAATGACTCAAGCTATCACTATCCTTGGCTATGTTTTTTTGTCTCTTGGCTATTGTTTAACTGCTGAAATGTAAACAGGATACTTTGTTATGCTGGTTATGGTAAATGTGAGAGTACCGCTTATTATGGCCCAGTTTGCCTATGTGCAGCTATTACTGGTATAAATGGACTTCTGTGGAATCAGCTACTAGGGTGTGGTGTTGTTGGCTGTTAGTGCTGCTGACTGACATTTGTGTGACTGGACCTTTGCAACTAGTTCCCAAAGACGTGACTCAAAGGATTGTTGCTAAATACCCATACTGATGTGCCTCTGTGGGACTAACTACTGTGACATGGTACAGGGGCATGTCACAATACGTCACTGTTAAGTAAAGTCTGTCAGCTGCCACACATAGACTTGTACAGGCAGCAATATAACAAAAAGCCTGTTGGTGCGATATGGCTATGGAGTTAATTTATAGCACACCCCCCACAAAAAAAACGCAGTATTCATTAAGAGGCAACACTATATTATAGTGCCATCATATGACCTTACCCTTGGTGGGGTGCAGTTTTACTCCACTGTGTACTGTGGTGATATGAAATGACCGATTCCGTTTATGTAGGGGTGCACTATGCTTTCTGTGTACATAACTGGTAACTTCCTAGCTCCACCCCCTGCTAATGGATAATTGCTCATACATGAGAAGGCACATAGATCAAATATGAGCTAATTCCAAATTTATATTAATACGTCAATGCTACTGTGATCACAGTGTAAAACATTAGACAATTAAAGTCAGTGTTACAAAATGTGAAATGTTAACTTTGACAGTAAACACTGTCAAGAGCATTTTGGAAGTTAGATAAGCTCCCTGCAGACCTACATCTCTAAATGTACTATATCCAAGATTGCTCAGCCTCAGGGAAAAAATGAAAACGTCATTACCTTCAAGGTTCTGTGATCACAACAAACTCATGGCACAATATGTGACTAAACGATGCGACAAAAGCATATGCTGAAATTCATTCTTTACAAAATAATTTTCTTGTAACCCTTTAATCTCCTACATTTACAGAAACCACAGTCATCTGTAAACCTGGAAAGGGAGCAGAGCATTTGGTGAGTAATATGAAGGATCCAAAATCCAAATGACATACATGCAGAAATGTTGAGAAACCCTTACCCATGCTTGTCATAAAAGATGACAGACATGGTATGATTCATATTTGTTAATTTCTGCTCTCTCCTGCCATTCTGTGTATGAACTGCACAGTCCTAATAAACTGAAGAAATATGATAGCAGAGAAACCTTTTGTTGTATGACCATATGTGGGTCTCTCTAAGTCCTAATGGTCTCGCTAAATCTTTTTTAGAATATAAAATGATACCGCTGACTTTGAAAGCAAACTATTGTCAAACTACACATTCATGCTGCATGAGTAAAATATACAAAGTTCCACATTTTAAAAATGTGTTTTACTGATAATATTGCTAGGAAATTCTTGCTGAAAGAACTGAACATATGTGGAACATCTCAAGGCATATAAGGGAGTCTCATTTCTCTTATGATAAAAGCTAAGTGTGAGATCTGCACTGGTTACTCAACGGGAGTACGCCAGTAAATGAAGAAAGTATGGGTGGAGAAATGGAACACAGAAGGTGGGTAAACCAATAAATTATTATTCCCTGTTTCAATGCCACTCCCTAAAAACATATGACCTGATGCCTAAGAAGAATGACTGCTGTACCTTCCTTGCACTTAATTCTTAAGGTTACTGCTGCTGCATGGACGTAAAATAAGCAACATACTTTACCAAATAAAGTTAGTTTGCAGTCGAGTTAAAAGGAAGGTTCTGACAAGGCATCAAGTCACTTTTAAGCATAGCTAACATACATTACTCTTTCAATCCCCTGTGTCCATGAAATTAATTCATAAAAGTATTACCTATTTATATAGTTAACACAGTGTGTTGGCCAGAGGATCATTCTCAGCCATGATGTGGGCCAAAAGGCAACTACAAGTAAAGATGTGTATGATCCAACAGCATTAGCTCACACACAAGTAACAATATTCATATTGGTAAAGTACATCTGTATAAAGTAGTATGCACTGTAATGTTGTATATAAGGTCACTTGTAGCAGTTGCATCCTTACAAAAGGCTATAGTTGTAAATATGTAATACCATAAACATAAAACTTCTTGGTCATGTTCTCAAAGTATATCAATAAACAATACTGTGTGTGTCATCTAGCACTGAAATCATTATACAAGGAAAAATAAACTATTCCCTATCCTTACTTTCTGTTTCCATTTTCCAATTTCAAGAGAGATATTAAAGGCATTGATTCAGAACTGTGCAGCAGAGAATGGCAGAGGTAATATCTGAAAGTTAACCCCCATCCTTAAAACAATTACATTTGTTCCTATTGACAAGATGGAAGTGGAGAGAGACTCCTTGAATATTTTGAAGTCTTAGATTTTCTGATATCTTTGGATGAGACATTCCGACAAGCTGGGACGTGTTTGGAAGGGAATCTTTCACAGGACGCACAAGTAAAAGGAGGCTTTTGCAGTCAGAATGAGTCTGAGTCTGAGTTGAGTTTAGAGTAGGAAATGCAGCTGATGTTAAGACTGTTTAGTAGTGAGAGACAATATCTTTGCTTCTTCTTCTTCTTTCGGGTTTTCCTGGTTAGGGTTCACCACAGCGGATCATCATCCGATCATGATTGGCAGTGGAGTTTTACAGTGTCGAGTTGCGTAGTTGTGATGTCTTCTACAATGAGCAGACAGCTACATTGGGAGATTGTATTCTAATATGGGAAGTAGAACATTAACAGCAAATATGCATCTGGCATTCTCAGCTACGTGGAGATTTTGTATGAGATTCTTATTTGGGTAAGTAGTTTGCAAATTATAGATTCAGTACATATCTCTCAACCTCTCGGTGCAAGAAATCTGGACAAAGCTAGAAATAATGGGGGGACAATGACCCAGAAATACGGACAGATTTTAAATATCATTCTTATAAATTTAGAAAGTTGCTAGAATAACAGTTTTCAAATTAATATGTATCTTGTGAAGGATAGGAAATATGATACTCAAATGTCTGTCATTATTTAGCATTATTTAATTACTTCAATCCTCAATGATTTGCCAGAAAACCACAAACTGCATTAGGAACAGACAAAGTATGAGGCAAAAATCTGGGCATTATGTGAAAATCTGGCCAGTTGAGAGGTATGATTCAGTATGATTGTGAAAGGTGAAATGCCATCAATGAGGCCTAGGACCTTTTGTTCCTTGATGAAGGGAAGAAGGTTACATGCTGGTCAATAATAGCATAAGTTTTAAGTGTTGGGAGTTTTTTATGAGTAACAAAAAGAATTACTGAGCTTTTGTGAGTGTTTGCTGAAAACTTCTAATTGTGGAGCTAATCCCAGACAGCAGTTAAATAATCTCAAAGCTCCTTCTGTAGTCTGAATAACTTTTTTTCCATCCTTTTTGTCAGTTTAGTGATGCCTGTCTGCCTCATACCACACTCCACTTACGTATCTGTATTTTGGGACACAATCAGCTGATAAATCCAGTGATAAGAAAACTACAACAAAGGACACTAGATGTTACCGTCTGCATGGCATATGCAGGATGTTAGCAGTAGCTGAGTTATAGCAACAAAAATATGTTTGTTTGAAAGTAATAAAACATGTCTCACATGATAGTTTCCTTGCAGTTACAGTCAGAACAATATGAGACAATCTGTGGAGTGGCAATGCCTTCTTATCTCTGTGATAGTTAAGTGTACCCACTTCTTCTGGCACCCATTTCCCACTTCGCTAGCTCCTTAATGTTATACTGGTCACAAGAGCCCATACCTCTTCTGGAGAAGCATTATTCTCCTGCGCTATACACAAACTATGGAACTCTCTCCCACCCTCAATTACCTCCGAAACATCATGCACCCACTTCAAATCTTTACTAAAACCACACCTGCTTACTTGCAGAAAATGCCCTTGCAACTCCCCCTCAATGAGGACCCACTCCACCCACCCACTACCTCTCTCTGCACCCCAATAACTACCTGATAATAGCAATCTCATTTTCTCTTTAACCAAATCTGCTTACTATACAATAATACCTTCTTATTGCAACAATTTAATGGTCTGTTATGTACCTCACAAACAACTTGTTTCAGTTGCCAATTTATGAATTTGTTCTACTTCTGTAACTATGTTTAACATCTGTCACTGACTTAAAATGTCAATTCTTGCTCTACAGCTGCTCTACAACTTTGTTTAATCTTGCATTATGTTCTTCAGCTGTAACAGTGTCTATAATTTTATATGATATTTTTCTAAGTGTGTAATGTCTTAAACATTTGAGTGTGGAGCTTTTCTCCCTGGGCCTCTGCTGAAAACGGACCTGTGTCCAGTCGGACTCTCCCGGTCAGCAAATGTAAATAAATAAATTAATAAATAAATAAAATAAATATTACTGCAGTGCTCAATAACAAATGCTAAATCATTCATTTTTTTTCAAATCTTAATCCATCTGCTCAGTATAACTTTGCTCACCAGCTCCAGCTGTTCTTTAAGATAGTTTAATTAGTCACAGTATCCTTATTTAAATCCTCACGCAAGTAATATGTCTGGCATGACTCCAAGTAAAAGGGGTGAAATCTACACAGTAAAATCGCAAGTAGCCAGATAATAGCATTGCCAAAACGTAAAGAAGGATCACCACTGAGAATAAACTTAATTCTAATGTAGGAAGAACCAAAAAATGAATAACAGTATATCAAGATCAAGCGCTTACACTACAAGACTTCATCAAAATCATGGAAGTTACAGCATAAGCATATTTCAATACATCCCTTAATACACCACTATAATTAAAAAAAATAAACAATAAATTATAATAATTTTCTTTAAAACATACTAACTATAATACATACAAAGCAATCACTAAGTAATGCATAACACACTATATAAATCATAACTTAGCTGCCCTAAGTTTTAAAACAGGAACAACAGAAACGGTCTTGTCTAATCCATGTTTTAATGTAGCTTGTAATCTAAATTGCCACAATAATTCACTATATTCTGACCTGGTCTCCCAACAGCCCTCTCTAGGATTTAAGGCCACTTTCCCCAAAATACCAAATTTAAAACATTTAAACTGTGGGCAAACCAAAGAATGCTTGTAAAGAACATTATTGTGGTTACCTTTTTTAATATCATAACGATAATTATAAATGCGTCTTCTAAAAGCTTTCCAGACATAAAAAGATGGTCAAGTAGAGCAAATGGCTAAATAAATAATCCCTTTAGTCTCACAAGTACCTGAATCAATAACTATTTTATCATCACACATTTTTTAAAAACATTACATTATCATCCAAAATAAAGACACATTGATTACATGACCCACATGTTTTGTCCCTTTCTTTTCTTTATTACAATAATTACCCAATTCAAATCGCTGTTTTAAACTAGTAGCAGTCTTAGTCAAGAAAATGGGTTTACTCCTCAGTAACTCCATAAAGTCATTATTTATCTTAAAAATATTCCAGTTATTATTAACTATCTCCCTAACTTTATCAGATCCAGTGCTCTATGCTGAGCAATGAAAGACCTTTCAAATTTACTATTACTATCCTAGCTAAAAAAATTAATAGTGATTGCCGATTTAGCTGAAAAAAAAGACTGCTAGCTAAATGTGTTTTATACTTGAAATTCCAGCTAGATTCCATTTCATAACTAATAGATTTAACTACCTTAGATGGATATCCTCTACAAGTAAACAACAGCTCTTATTTTGTCAATCTGTAAAACCTTCCATGTGGACACCATCCATGCCAGTCTAATTATTTAACCGAGCCTTTCTTCTGAGAAAATGGACGGTGACTCTTAAAACATAGATAACTATTACAAAATGTAGGTTTTCTAAAAATAGTTGATGTAAAACACACATCAGTGTTATAAGTAACAGTATCTAGATAATCCATTTGTTCATAATGAAACTTAGAAGTAAAATTCAAAAAGGCTGATGAGCTGTATAGAATTCAACAAACTCTTGCAATTGAGATTCTGTACCTGACCACAAAATACAGATATCATCCAGGCACCTCAGATATAATCTGCAAAGAAACAATGAATTCTGAAAAGTACACTGCCTTTCCCATGTCCATAATACTAAATTCACAAAAACTGGGGAGCAAGCCACCCCCATTGCTACACCTTTAATTTGTTTCAAGTATTCACCCTCAAAAAATATAATTATAATCAAGGACAATATTTAAAAAAATCCATAATCAAATGTATTTAATTATTAGTTAAACAATTAAAATTAATCAATGCTTCATGAAAAAAAATCCATTTCATAATAAAGTAACAGTCTCAGCATCAAAATTAAAGCCCGTTGAGGAATAACCGAAGTCCGTAATCCATGTTTAAGCTGCAGACATTCGTTTAAATAAAGGTTATCAATTTTGTAAGTATCTCAGCTTAAAAGGTTTCTCCTCAAAAACAGATATCATCATTGAAAGAGTAGAAAAGTGTTGTTGCCCCCTGAGGGAAGAACTTGTACCACCAACCGAAAAAAAAAAAAAGATTTGGCTAAACAAAATCGAAAGTCCGTATGTGTACGCCATCGCAAAGCACATTATGAAGACCACCATTGTTCAAATTGAAAACATTACCTGTGTGTCATAATGTGTGAAACTATTTGTATACATCAAGCTCAAATGTATGTTTGTACAAATTCAATTATAAAAGCAATAAAGAATTATTATTGAAAAAAAACAGTACCTGTAGATAAAAATTCCACCATATGAAGTATAGAACTGGAGGCAGTTGTTTGCTCTGCTAACACTCGGAAGTAGATTGTGTTGGGTCAATAAACCAACCAATCTTGTAAACTCTCATTACAGAGATACATCTTCCTGTGAAATATCTACTGGTACAAGAGATTCCCTTCCAGAATTACTGGAACCAATTTGATAAAGGGAAAGGTTTTCCATCGTATAGCAGCAAAACGCCCAAACGTAACACGTAAATCCAAGTTAAGGGGAGAAAATGACACAGTAAAACCATAAACATCCACCGCTTGATGCTGACTTACTGTTATTTATTTTTCGGTGCTTCCTACATTAAAATGTATGGCATGAATTTGCACAGGCAATGCATTTTACTGGTCTTAATCTCATATTGGTTTGTAAAAAGAATGTTTTATAATCCATCGCTGTCAAGTATGGTATTCAGCATGGCAAATCAGAACCCTTTCAGAATGAGTCCATGTAATCTGCGCCATTCACACCACCTTACACATGAGAAACAGCAGGTACGTGTTACTTTAAAGTGTGCTGCAGTCTTAGAGTTTGTTTAGTTAAGATTGTGTTCTAGACTTCTATAGCGGAATGGGGGGAGGCATGAAAATGATTTTTTTTTCACAAAATGTATTGAATTTATGAAGTGTCCATATTACACTGAAAGAGTTAATGAACTCACACTGGGTTATTAATGAACTGCTAACTCTGCTGCAACCATGGCTTATATATCTTCTAATGTGATTGTATCTTTGCGTATTACTTTGAATGTAGAAAAAATAACTATATTTCAAGTAGTGAATTTAATAACAGAGATAAAAGAACAAGAAGTGGGATTTTTAGAAAAGGGCAAGAGTAAACGGCATGGAAAAAATGGAAACTTTGGGACCAATACATTTATTTATTCTTTATTTCAGTTTGATGACCAAGGAAGTCCATTGGGCCTAGAAGAACCCATTTTCAGTGGAGGCCCGGGGAGAAAAGCTCCAGTGACAATGACAAACATACAAAACAAAGAAGTCATCAGCTTCATGCAGACTATACAATATTAAAAAGTCATTTACAGAATACAAAATCTTCCAACAATACAGTCTTAGAGTCATCTACAGAGTGTAAAATTAAAACAAAAAAAAATTGCTGGAAGTAAAATGCTAACAAAGTTTGGAGTAAGTTTAAAGAGTATTTGTAGGGGAAAGGCTGTGAGTGCAGAATAGATGCAGGAGTATGTTAGCACTGTATAGTATCATCAGAAAAGTTAGAAGATTAGAAGTAGATATTAGAGGGACTTAAGTAGGAAAAGAGCATGAACATTCCCACTTTGAAGATAAGTAGGAGTAGAGGAGAGATTTGAAGTTGGATTGGTTTGGAGTATTTCGAAGGGGGGGGGGGGGCGTAAGTTCCATAGTTTAGCTAAGGAGCAGGACAGCAAAAGGTGCCTTGGAGGCTGTAAAGGTTTGTAGATTTTAAGGGGGTTTGGTTTTCTGATCTAAGTGAACAATTAGGAATATAGGGGTTAAGGTGGTGGAGTGAGAGGGACAGCTGGATAGCTTGAATATGAGCTTATGGGCAGTGGTAAGTTTAAGAAGGTTCAGGTAGTTAGGAAGCTTGAGCCATTGAAGAGAGTGCTGGGAGATGCAGCGATGGGATGAATTTCTAGAGTTGGTAGCGAATTTGCAGATTTTACTGTAGCAGGCTTCCAGCTTGGTTTGTAAGCAGATCTGAAGATCAGTGAACAGAGGAGCGCTGTACACGAGAGAGGTGAGAAGGTATGAGGAGGTTAAGGTCCTTCTGGTAGAGGGAGTAAGGTAGCAGATATGCCTATATAAGAGTCCTAATTTGGGGTGTTTTTTTATGTTTGTTTGGAAGTGGATATCAAATTTTAGATGTTCATCAGTGATGCCATTGAGCAGTTTAGTGTGCGGCACAATTTCAATGGAGATGTTATTCTTGCTTATTGTTTTGAAGGAGTTTTTATCAATGGTGGAGTTTTTTGATGGAGAAAAGATCATTAATTTAGACTTGTTAGCATTTAGGGTGAGGTGGTTGTTTTGCATTCAGGTTCAGTATTAGAGAAAGCTAAATGAGTTTTCTGCAGAAGGTTGGAGGGGGTGTCAGCTAAAAGTACAGTTTTGTACCTACCATAAATGTAGATGTTCGAAGATCCACATTGCTGCAGTCCTTACACTTGGGTAGTCCGCTGTCCTCGGTCGGCCCGAATATCAAAGTATAAGGCTGACGTCGGTCAAGGCGCATTTGACTGACATCAGGACGTCAGGGTACAAATGCGCATGACCGATGTCATATCCTCAGTCTTTTCTTGCCCCAGATGTCAGAAGACCCTAAAAATAAAGGTCAAAACCAAAAGACAGCAAACCACCAACCAACCACCCTTGCACTAACTATATGTACAATATATACAATATACACAATATGTACAACCCAACCCACACAACCACCTCTAACTGCAGAGGGAAGGAGGGAGGCTAAATTGGACTGCAGCAATGTGGATCTTCGAACATCTACATTTATGGTAGGTACAAAACTGTACTATGTTCTTCATCTCACATTGCTGCAGTCCTTACACTTGGGTAGAATCCCAAAGCAGAGGTAAGGGAGGATGGCTAACTACAAGGAAGCAGGAGCTGCCAAAATGCCCTGCAAAACAGCAGTGGCAAAACCAGCCCTAGATTTAGAGTAAAGTGGCAGGTGATAATGCCTAGAGAAAGTATGCACTGAACTCCAAGTAGCTGCCTCCAAAATATCCTTGGTTGCCACCCCTCAAAAAAGCTGTTGATGTGGCAGTAGCCCTAGTGGAATGAGGCCTAATCCCAGCTGGAATCTCCTTGCCATGATGGGAATAACAGAAAGCAATGCAAAACACAATCCACTTAGAAATAGTTTGTTTTGACACAGGCTTGCCCTGAGAACTCAAAGCAAAAGAAACAAACAACTGCTGAGACTGCCTGAACCCTTTAGTTCTGTCCAAATAATAACGCAATTGCCTGTGTACATCTAAAGTGTGCAAAATCTTTTCCCCTTTATTTTGGGGATTTGCATAAAAAGTAGGCAAATGAATAGTTTGGTTTAAAGCCACACTAGAAACCACCTTAGGCATAAAGGAAGGATTAGTACGTAATGATACCCTATCCTTATGGAAAATCAAGAAAGGCTCAACCGCCATAAGGGCCTGCAATTCAGAAACCCTTCTTGCAGAGGTAATTGCCAACAGAAAAGCAGTCTTCCATGATAAATATTTCAACTCAGAAGTAGCTGCAGGCTCAAAAGGTTGTAGAGTGAGTTTCTCCAACACAAAATTGAGATCCCAAGCAGGAGTAGGAGCTCTTCTAGGGGGTCTTATATTTTTTGCCCCTCTAAGAAATTGCTTGAACAAAGGATGAGAAAACAATGGTGGGACACAATCATAGTGAGCGAAATTGCTGCAGCATGAACCTTAATAGAAGAGAAAGACAAACCTTTGTCCAGTAACTCAGTAAGATATTGAAGAGCCACACTCAAATTAGGCTCAGAAACATCAAAATCTTTTGCTGCACTCCAAAATAAAAATCTCTTCCATTTATCTGCGTACACTTTCCTTGTACTAGGCCTTCTAGCTTCCAAAATCACATTCAAAACTTGTTGTGGAAGTTGAGACCCTCTATGGTTCAAAACAGAATATGCCAGGCCGTTAGGTGAAGAGAGTGAAGTTTGACATTCAGCAAATGGCTGTCCTCCTGTGACAACAGGTGTGGAATCGAAGGCAAAGGCCATGGAGGCTTCCGTACCAGACTTCTCAGTAATGGGTACCAGTGCTGTCGAGGCCAATCTGGAGCTATTAAAATCATCCTTGGCTTGTCCTGTCTGACCTTTAGAAGTACCTTTGGGAGGAGAGGCAGAGGAGGAAAGGCATACACATGAAGATTGCTCCAATTGAAAGAAAGAGAATCCACTTTCCAAGCTGTGGGATGAAACCTTTTTGTGCAAAACTTTGGCAGCTGATGGTTTAGTGGAGAAGCGAACAGATCTATGTCTGGAGTTCCCCATGACACTGTCAATTTCTGAAATACATGAGGATCCAATTTCCACTCGTGGGGATCCATAATTCGTCTGCTCAACACATCTGCTAAGGAGTTCTGTGCTCCTGGCAGAAACCTTGCCTGAAGATTGAGCTGTAAACTGAGAGCAGTCTCCCACAAAATCATTGCTTGCCTGCATAGAGGATAAGAATGCGTTCCCCCTTGCTTGTTGATGTACCACATGACAGTTGTGTTGTCTGTTAGAATCAACACCTGCCCTGGAAGAAGTAAATCCTTGAAAGCTATTAATGCAAACTGGACTGCTAACATCTCCTTCAGGTTGATATGTAGATGTTGTAGTCTGGCAGGCCACTTGTCTTGTATCCACTTTCCATTTAGATGAGCTCCCCAAGCTTTGTCTGAGGCATCTGTCGTTAAAATCTGACTCGCCTCTGGCCGGGTCACAGAGAGTCCCTTGTTTAGGTGACATTCCTGAGCCCACCACAAAAATTCCTTTTGAATGCAAGGTATTATTTGAATGACAGTGTCTAGATCCTGGCAGTGCTGTGTCCATACATTTTGAGATACCATTGCAGCTTCCTCATATGCAGTTTGGCATTGGGAAGCACCAGAATACAAGATGCCATGAACCCTAAGGCTTGAAGGACTGTCCTTGCAGTCAGCCCGGACTGATGAGATAGCTGATGGAAGTAAAGGGATAGACTCTTTTGTTTGTCCGGGGTTAAAAAGGCCGTCTGGGATGCTGTATTCAGTCTCACACCCAGAAAGCACATGTCCTGAGAGGGTACTAGACTGGACTTTATTTCGTTCACAGAATACCCCAGGCATCTTAGCACTGCTATCACATATTCCAAATGATGAAGAAGCTCTTCCCTTCCTTGAGCCAGAAACAGGCAGTCGTCCAAATAAGGATAGATCTGTATTCCTTTTAGCCTGAAGAAAGCTATCACTGGAGCCAGAACTTTCGTGAACACTCTGGGCGCAGTAGATAAGCCAAAGGGCAATGCAGAGAACTGATAGTGAGAAGTCCCAGCTCGAAAACGCAGATACTTCCTGCAACTTAGTCTGATAGGAACATGAAGGTAAGCCTCCTTGAGATCCAAAGTTACCATCCAATGATCTTTGCCCAGCAGAGGTAAAAGCTGCTGTAACGTCAACATTTTGAACTTGGGAATGTCCAGATAAGTGTTGAGGGTAGATAAATCCAAAATTGGTCTCCACGTGTTCCCCTTCTTTGGTACTAGGAACAGGCGAGAATAAAATCCCAGGCCCACTTCTGGCATAGGCACCGGCTGTATGGCCCCTATTTGGAGTAACAGAGAATCTTGCTTGTGAGCCTCTATTCTTTGTTGAGGAGGAACGTCTGGCATGCCTGTGAAAGGAGGCAAGGTATGGAAATAAAACCTGTAACCGTGGTGTATGATATCCAATACCCATCTGTCTTGGGTAATTAAACTCCAATTTTCTTTGAAAAGTGCCAACCTTCCTCCCAAAGGTGCTGCCAGACGAGAAGGCTCTGGCAGCGGAAAAGGTAGGTCATTGGGTCTGTTTACGAAAGGACTGACCCCTGCCCTCACCCGAAGACTGTGCAGGAGAACTCCCTGTTCTAGGCCTGAAAGAGCCCTGAGCTCTGCCCCTACCACGTCTAGATCTACCCCTAGACTGGGAATCATAAGAAGGATACGTCCACCCCTTAGTAGGCCAATTTCTACTAAACTTTGGAGGCTGGACCTGCAAAAAATCTTTAACAGTCTGCATAGACTTAGCCTTGTCTTCCATTTTCTTTAAAACTGCCTCAACAGGAGGACCAAACAACACGTCAGATTGTAAAGGAGCATCTAAAATCCTTGTTTTAACATGTTCAGACAAATTTTGATCCCTTAGCCAGGCGTGCCTGCAAAGAACTGACCCAGTAGCAGCCACCCTAGACGAGGCCTGTACAGCATCAAAACCACATTGCAAAGAATGCTTACCCACCTGTTCAGAAACATGTACTAAATCTTGCAACTCTTTACAATCAATACCTACTGCCAGAGCATCAACCTTAGACTTCAATTGTGAAAGGAGATAGTTTTGGTATTTCAACATGTGAAACTGGCAATTCAAAGCCCTCATAGCAAGAGTGGAAGAAGTATAAACTTTCTTTCCCCATCTATCCAAGGCCCTAGCCTCTTTGTCTGCAGGAACCGGATTCTTTACAACAGAAGCCTTAACACCTTTAGGCCCCTGGCTAACAGTTTCTGGGTCTGCCCTAGGACTCTTAAAAGATACTTATGAGCTTCAGGCACCCTGTAATACCTATCCGCTTAACAGGAGCAGGAGGCAAAGAATCAGGATTAAGAGAAGCCTCTGAAAAAACATCTCCCACTACATCCAAAACAGGAGGTATAGCCAAAGGCCTATGCTGGGGTAAAAACAAAAATTCCCTAAGCCTTCTCCTGGAATCAGAGAAGTCTTGACCTTCCCACTTAAAATGCTCCCTCATGGAATGAAGAGTTTCTGAAAAAGAAAAATCCTCGGGAGGAGAAGCAGAAGGAGTAGAATCATCCACATCAGAATCAGAATAAGGAGAGTACTCCTGCAAGTCTTCAGCCGAAGACTCTGAAACATCTGAAGCCTGCTCAAAACCCCCCAGCTCAGGCTCCATCCTAGGTCTCTTATCAGGAGGGGGCATAGAACCCCTAATCAAAGTAATCAAATCTTCTGCCATTTTAAGCATATGCTTCTTGGGCACAGTTCCTGAAGAGCTAGGGGTAACACCAACTGAAGCTAAACCTGGCCTGCCCCTGGGAGAAGCCTTTGAAACAGAAGGAGAGGGCCTAGCCACCCTAGGAAGGGAGGGGAGTATAGTAACCTGAGAAGCCCCCTCAGCCTGACTTGCCTCCTGAGAGGCCACATCTTGCAATAATAAAGTCTCACCCTGGGAACACAAAGAAACCTCCGGTGGAGCCACTGGCTCCACCGACACCTCTAAAGAACCGGCGTCCAGTACAGACGGTTCTTCTAGCCTAGGCTTAACTGCTTTGTCCTTACGCTTCTTCGAAGAAGCGGGCGTCCGCGCATCCGGCGGCATTTTATAATTGCACCGCTTCCCAAAGACTAACCTTGCACAATCCAACCTTCTCTTTATAGTGCGTTTATTAAATCTAGCACAAGAGCGACAGCCAACAACGTCGTGCTCAGGCCCTAAGCAAGGAATACACAAAGTATGATAATCTCTATGCGGTATCTGTTTCCCACAAGAAATGCAATTATTGACTTTTTCTGACATCCGGTAAATCACTGAGGCAAGAAAAAATTAAAATATTCCCCAACGGGGTACTTAGCCAACTATGAACTCGGTCTGAAACTTCGAAATCGAAAAATCTCAGAACGCCAACCAGCACTTGCAATGCTGCTTCTGCATCGGACCATGCGGCAAAAAAGACTGAGGATATGACGTCGGTCATGCGCATTTGTACCCTGACGTCCTGATGTCAGTCAAATGCGCCTTGACCGACGTCAGCCTTATACTTTGATATTCGGGCCGACCGAGGACAGCGGACTACCCAAGTGTAAGGACTGCAGCAATGTGAGATGAAGAACATCAGATGATTGTTGAATCATTAGCATACTGGATTAGTGCAGTATCTGAGAGGGAGTGGTGAAAGTTATTGATGAATATATTGAAAAGTAAGGGGCCAAGGATAGAACCTTGGGGTACACCAGTAGGGGTGTGTATGAAAGATGAGGTGTAATATTTCCATTTAGCAGCTTGTTGTCTTTCGGAGAGGTAGCTAGTGAACCAAGCTATGGTGGAAGGGGAGAGATTAAGGGAAGAGAGTTGAGATAGGAGTATAGAGTGGTAGACAGCGTCAAAGGCTTTAGAGAGGTCTAGGAACATGGTAGATACAATCTTGCCAGAGTCATGAAGGTGATTAATTTCCTCAAGTAAGGAGACGAGGGCAGTGATGGTGATGGCACTTTGGCCAGAAAAATGTTTTAGTGGAGGAAAAATGTGAAAGTAAGAACAGAGCAATTTATGTAATATTGCTCTGATTACATAATGTATAACTATATAATGTGTAACATTTGTAAATGTGAACTTGTTATGGTTTGGTTATTTTTATATAAATGTAAGTTTACTTGTGCCACAAGTGACAATTAAATAAAGGGGTTTAATAAAACATATAGCTATCAAATGGAACATATAGCTATCAAATGGAACTTTCTTCTTCAGGTTATCTGTTGTTGTTAAAAGTGGTGACTGGCATAATTTGCATCCTTGCCTTGAACATACATGTGCACTTTGATATTTAACTTTGAAAAAAAAAATCATCCTGCTTCACTACGGCTTGTTTTCCAAAAACTTAAAAAGGTAAATTTACTCACTTTCTTTAGACTTAGTATAACTGGCAAAGAGTATATTTTGAGAAACATAAATCAAAGCATGATTTCTAATGGAATTATTTTTAACAGTAAATGTTGGCATAGTCCACATTGAAGTACAAGATCATGTATTATTCTCTTACACAGATTTAAAATATTATTGCAGATAACTCTATATAACAAAAAGCTACACTATGAATCATACTGAGTGATGGTCAGACAGTAACCTATGACTTTAAGTTGTTAGTGTTCTATCATGCAGAGAAGACCTCTGTAAAATAACCCTTTCATTTAGATAATCATTAAAAAACAAATGAAGTACTGATAGCATTCTCAAAATGAACTGTATGAACTTCCATACATTATAGCAGATTTTTGTTAAGTGTGCTATGATTGTGTTGCCACTTCTTCATGCAAAACTGTCGATCACATCTTTTTCTTTCCTAAGCCTGTAAAATATCTTCTAATACAGAAGCACAAGTTCAGACGTGATAATATGTACTACTTGTGCTCCACTGACTATCTAGAATATTGATTCATCTTTGATGGTTCCAAGGGTTCATATTCCTGTCCATCAAGAGCAACTTTGCAGCCTCAGTAAATTTCAGCTTCATAAATCACCCTTTGGTAATCTCTAATCTCTCTAACTTCAGACTTTAACTAAACCATTACTTTTACAAAGAAGCCCAATGCCCCTGACTAAAAATGGGTCACATTACATAAAGTTCTGCTATTCTACTACACATTCCTGCACCTTCTCTATCTTTCCTGATAACCATACACTCTTTTTTGACATCATCTTAAAATGCTGCTTTGTCATTCATTATAATTTTCATCTTTTCCTGTATGCAATTTCTCCTTATCCCTTTTCCTTGCCGTTAATGTGTCTCATGTTGCTACCGCTACTATTTTGTCTATGAAGTATACATTTTTTATTACTTGTTTTGGACATAGCTGGCATAATGGTTAAGGTCTTTGCCTCCCATGCTTAAGGTTCAATCCTGACCTCAGGCAAATGCCTTTGTGGAGTCTGCATGTTCTCTCAGTGTCTCTGTAGGGTTCCTCCTATCTCTCAAAAACATGTTGGGTGTTTCCACCTCAAACGAACCTATAGTGAATGAAGTCATGGGCAGCAGTGCAGACTCTAGCGTGTACTTACTGGGGGGAAATTGTATAGACTAAATACTTTAGTAGGCATCATCTGGGATGTTTAATAATCCCTAGATAGGAAAACATGGATCACAAACTGTTTGATGTGTCCAGGCTAACCACTCAGTGGTATAAAAATTGCCTGTAGGTGATTTAATCATATTTACTAATGTAACAATTGCCTCTAGGTGATTTAATCATATTTGCTAATGTAAAAATTGTCTCTGGGTGATTTGGTCATGCTGACTAATGTTGCTAGAAATGACCATGTACATTTGCCAGTGATACGTGGGTTGAGGACTTGGTCTCCTCTCAGTTTATGCCAGGGACCCATTCTAATGGTTGGAGGGATCTATGTGCCCTTATCCCCAGTGTGTGGTAGCCATAAACATACCTCCCAAATTTCCAGATTAGTGCTCAATATCCAGAATTTTTGTTGCTATTTTTAATCTATTACTCATAAAATGTTTGTTTTCTGGCACATCACTGAGGACTAAAGTCACTAAATAATTACAGACATTTAAGTTTCAGGTTTCATAGCCTTCAGAAAATGCATGTTAATGCAAAACCTGTTGTTCTAGCAAATTTCTAAGTTTATAAGAGCAATATTTAGAATTTGTCTCTATTTTTGGGACTTTGTCCCCCCATTATGTTTGGCTCTGTTGTTGAGAGGTGTGGCCGTAAAGTCCAGTGTCCCTGGATCAGTAAACTTTTACCTGCCTGGTGTCCAGTTGCCCAGCTTGGGTTACTTGGATTAGCTCTGTTAAGTGAAAGCTGGACAGAAATCTTATTACCTTGCCAAATATGAACTGAGAATTGCTATACTCAATATAGGTTCACTAACATGATACAACTTGGCAGTAGATGACATGATGGTATGGAGGAGGCTGGATACTATGTGTATCCAGGAAACAAGATGGAAAGGCAGTACAGCAAAGCCACTTAGCATGAGACCCAGAGTCTGGTACTCTGGGCTGAGGGAGGAGGGCAGACTTGAAATGTTGTAGGGATTGTGCTGAGTGTGTATCTTCAGAAGACAGTAAAGGATGCCATCAGAATTAGTGATAGACTTATGTTAATCAGTCACCATTGTAAAGATAAGGCAGGATTCATATTCTCAGCCTATACTGACAGCAGGGTTGTGATAGTGAGGAAAAGAGCACATTCAGGCAGCAGTCACAGGTCCCACTAGATAAAGCTGGGCAACATAAATTAGAGTTGATAATGGGAGAGCTAAATGCTCTTATAGGGTCAGACAAAACAGGATATGAGGAATGTCTGGGCCCACATTTTTGGAGAAACATGAATAACAAAGGAGACACCATTCCAAACTTCTGTCTGGCAAATGGCTTGATGGTGGCCTACACATTGTTTAGCAAGAGAGACAGTCAAAACATGACATGTAAGGGTGTCTAATAAACAACACAGGTAGACTTTCCTCTGATATGAAAAGGGCAGTGAGGTACAGTCATAGGTTGTAAAGCCCCCCCCCCATGAAAAAGCTTTTTCCACAGCATAAACCACTGATGCCCACAATCAGCTGGAACTAGTGGTCAGAGAAGGTGCTAATGTCAACAAAGACTGGGCTGAAGACCTGGAATTTGACTGAATGCCCCCCCCCCCCACACACACACACACAAAGTTCAAGGAAATATAGGTGACGTTGAAGAAGAGTGGTAGCATCTCAAAACACCACATATGGGGACAATAGAACAGATATGTGTCTGAGACAGGCATGGAAATAAGGTATGTTAGAAACACTTTTGTTGGAAAGTAGAAGTCCAGAAAGTTTTCAAAAGCAAGAAGGCGTGCAAGAAAAGCTGTGAGATAGAAAAGAAGGACCAGAGTAAGAAGGAATACTGATTGGCTAACAAAGAGGCTAAATGGGGCAGTTGTAATGGCAAGGGACAAGGCATCAGAGACATTCTACCAGCTTCTGGAAAGTGCCTCAGTAGATGGCACAAAGAAATTCTATCAGGTTGAAATGTAAAGACAGAGACAGACAGATAAAGCCGTTGTCAGACGCCCTTCATATGGAATGCCAGCAACAATCTACTCACCAATCCACAATATTAAAGGTAGATGGAAAGAGTACTTCCAGCAGCTTCTGGATGAAGAAATCCACACAAGTGCTCCAGACACAGCCCATGATTAAAGAGCCACCCCAGAAGATATAAGAGCATCACTAATGAAAATGAACTCAGGGAAAGCAGAGCTCAGATGAGGCCATGGCAGATATGATCAAGTTGTTGGATGAGTTAGGGGAGAAATGGCTCCAAAGGGTACTCATAGCAGTTTGGAGACAAAGGTGTATCCCTGATGATTGCAGAATAAGCATTCTAGTGTCAATGTACAAGATCAAAGGGGACATTCAGAAGAGGTAGCATTTAATTGTGAAGCATACAGAAGGAGGCAAAAAAGTATTTCCATGCTACACAGTAAATGCAGTAGATGGTTATGCATCATTTAATTTAGGGATAAATATACCATACAAAAGAAAAGGTGTACTAATTTCCTTTATTATTCCTTTTTCTGTCTGTGTGTAGAGCTACTTGTGCTGCAGGAAAAGATAAATTTCAGTGACAACTTTGTCGAGTCATGTTGCACTGGTCAGTACAGGAAGTTTTGGTGGTGTCATTTTAAGTGACTGAAAATGTTCACTTTTATGGAGACATCTATAGCTTATATACACCTAGAGTAATGGTCAGCTTTGTAAAGGTATATCCTAGTCCTGCAGTTTTATCATTATTCTTAAGAGAAGTCATGTACCAATATACAATGCAACACCTATGTTGAGTAAACAACATATAAATCATCCTTTTAAAGTTCTTAGTAAAATATTCAGGGAATTGTACAAGGACACTGAGATACAGAATGCATTTAAAACTACCATTTATCCTACTCCTTAAGGATTTAACTGCATAAAAGTGCTAAAGGTTCTTCAGTGATATAATATGGCGTTATATTCTCCTCTTGAGTAAAAATTAATACATGTACCTGCACGCTATGTTGAAGCTAAATATAATGTAGTTCCGCAGCCTTCATTTTCTAAGAATCATTAAGCCATCATGATTGTTAGTAAATGAAGGGAACTTACCAAAACAAGGATGTATCTTGGATACAATTTTATCCCTAAATATTCTACATACCATATTTGGATATTAGGTGTAGCTGAGCTTAGGCCGTGCTTTTATGTGCAAATGTAATTGAGCAACCCTTGAGAGAAGAAGAATCAATAATCTGTAACTTGTGACCCGATGCTATGAATATTTCTGAACCGCCATATGCTGTCAGATAAAAACGACGTAGATATAATAATGAAGTGCTTATTATGAAAGCTAGGACATGGCTGTGTTTTCATTTTTGTTAAAAAAAAGCAAAAGTACAATAGTTTTAGTTCTTTTGCCATACACAGAGTACTTCCCAAACTAAGCCACCTCTAAAAGGTGCAACTCATTTTTGAATAACTAATGAAAAAGGTCTACAAATAGAAACTGATTTTTGTCTTCAATGGCAAGTATTTCAATTTTCTGATATACAGGTTCTACCCTACGCTAACCACTTTCTGATTTATTGCATTTCCAGTATTTTATTATAATAAAGTGTAATAAATTCTACCTGTTTTAAATAAGAGCAAATGTGCACACACCTTACACACACACACACACACACACACACACACACACACACACACACACACACACACATTACTATTTCAGCATTCAGGTATTTATTGCCTATACTAATGGAGTGGATCTTCTTTTACACACACACACACACACACACACATATATATATATATATATATATATATATATATATATATATATATATATATATATATATATACATACATACATACATATACACACACACACACACACACACACACACACACACACACACACACACACATTACTATTTCAGCAGTCAGTATTTATTGCCTATACTAATGGAGTGGATCTTATTATACACACACACATATGTGTATATATATATATATATATATATATATATATATATATATAGGTTCATAGGTTCATAGGTTCATACTAGGCTATCTGCCCGAGGGCATTTACTTCTAGCCTTCATCATTTGTGGCTGTACGCACCCCCTTTAGTATGGGGAACTATACCCATTATTTTGCTGTGCCTCTGTCGAGCAGTGACACTGAGGTAATCCTGGTATATCTCTAGATCTCCCAACCATTGGTCAAGATTTCTCTTGAACAAGGCCAGCGAGGTGCTCTGCCTCACATGTACCGGGATTTTGTTCCACAGCATAGGGAGTCTTTGGGTGATGAATCTATCCCACGCCCGTCCTATAGCCGTGTCGAGGGTTAAGTCTCCCGCCCTTCACCTATTAATAATTAATAGCTCGAGGTTTAAGTCTCCTCACCTTGTGGCTCTGATGGATCTAGATTTTTGAGGTGAAGCATATTCATCAAATCTGGGTTTGACATGGCCTTGTATGTTAGGCAAAGGTCACCTCTGAGCAAGCGGTAAGCGACTGAATAGAGCTGGAGTTCTTTCAGTCGGCAGCATAGGACAGATTCTTGAGACCCTTTATCCTTTTGGTGAGGAACTTTGTGGCCTCTCCAGCTGCTGCAAGTGTCGGGTCAGATACATTCCGAATGGGGCATTGTACTCAATCATTGGTCTGATGAGTGATGAGGGACCTCCCTATGACCTCCTATGATCTAGATGAGAATCCCTTCATGATAAGGTGGGCAATGTAGAAGGTCTTCCTGACTACTTTAGCTACATGGGTGTCGAATGACAGACTACTATCAACCTGGGTCCCCAGGTCCCTGATAACTTCTTCTGTGCTCAGTGGATTGCCACCTATTTGGTAGCTAGGGGTAACCTTGTTTTCCGAAGGGTATGACTATGCATTTTTTGGCATTTAACTTTAGGCCGTGGCTCTGGCACCAGTTATCCGTTTCTGTGAGACCCTTCTGAAGGATATCTGTGTCAGATGTGTTTTCTACTATGGCGCCCAGTTTGCAGTCATCTGCAAACTTTGTCAGCCATAACCCTCCTATGTTTGCTTGTACTTTGGAAAAGTAGATGCCAAACAAGAGTGGGCCCAAGACTGAGCCCTGTGGGACACCACTTGTGACAGGCTTTGAGTCTGACATGGCGCCAGCAACTCTGACCCTGTGGGTTCTGTCACTCAGCCAGTTTGCAACCCATCTTGTGATGTATGGGTTAACATTTAAGCTGATGAGTTTTTCAATGATACCCGAGTGGGGTATTGTATCAAGGCCTTAGCCAGATCGAGGTAGGCTGTATGGACTGCCTTTCCCTCATCAATGGCTTTGGTGACTGTTTGAAAAAAGTCAACCAAGTTTAAAAGGCATGATCTGCCTTTGACAAAGCCAAACTGGGTTGGATCCAAAGTCTGCAAATTCCCTATGTCTTTATTTATGAGGTCCATTATGATCCTCTCCATGGCTTTGCAGATAAGGCTTGTCAAGCTAATGGGCCGTAATTTCCAGGGTCGGTGGAGGCACCGCCTTTGTGAAGTGGGACCACAGTTGCAGTGCCACCCTCCTGGTGCGTATCCAGAGGTAAGACTTTGATTAAACAGCTGTCCTAGCTGTGGGTTTAATTCCTCATTGAGTTCGTGGAGCACACAGCCGGGGACACCATCAGGTCCCATGGATGCTGTGTTTTTGCTTTGGAGAGAGCAGTTCTCACTTGGGCTGGAGATGTTTGGGGGCTGCAATCGTTTGGTATAGATATCTCTCCTTTTGGGAGGGGAGAAGTTTGCACTGAACCTGTCAGCCAGTATGTTGGCAATGTCTGTAGGATCAGTAATCTTCACATCATTTTGAACTAGTTCTGAGCATATCTGGGAGTTTCCTCCTAGGTTTCTAACATAGCTAAAGAAGGCCTTATGATTGTCTTTTGAGTCTTTAGCTATTTTTCTCTCGAAATTTGCTTTGGATGATTTTATGAGAGCTCTTAGTTTTTTACTTATAGTGATCAAGGGTGTCTTACCTTTTAAGGATTTTGCTCTATCTTGTAGTAGCTTCCTCCTTTTGTTGTAGAGTTTGTTTATGGCTGGGGTCCACCATACTGGACGCTTGCCTTTGGTACAAAGAGTCTTTGTTTTGCTTGGGATTGCCTTATCCATGCAGTCCTGCAGGTGCTGGTAGAAGGCATTTGTAAGTGATTCAGCGGCTTGAGTACTGTTTTCCGCCGATTCGGGGGCCTTAAAGGAGACCACACTAGTCTTTAGTGTGAAATTAGGCTTTTGAGAAGTTCTTTACTGTGGTCTTTTTTATTTCAGGTGGGGGTGGGATGAGGACCTCCAACGAGATTAGTTTGTGATCTGATCTCACCAGTGAGGGGTATACTTCGGTGTTGAACATTGTGCTCCCATGTTCGTGATGATGAGATCAAGTATGTTATCTCCTCTTGTGGGGATGGTGACTAGTTGTTCCATGGCATTTGAGTTTATGAATTCCAGGAACTTTTGGGCTAGGGTGTTTGGGCTTGAGTAGTGTTCCCAGTCTATATTAGGGTAATTGAAGTCACCTAGTATGATGGTGTTTGGTATTACATTTATCCCTCTAGTGTTTTCAGGAAGGCCATGTGAGGTTCCTGAGTTTGTGAGGGTGGCCTGTAACATGCTACAATTTGCAGAGCAGTCTTGCCTACGGTTAATTGCACCTGGATGGTCTCCGATGCATCATGCGTTGCCACCAGTCTTGAGGTGTGGGTGTCCTTGATGAATATGGATACCCCTCCTCCTTTCTTGTATTGTCGGATTTTGGGGCGGAGCATGATATGAGGTAAAACCTGATAGCTGGGGTGCTCTCAGGAGCCTTGAACCAGGTTTCTGTCACAGCACAGACATCGATGTTCTCCATACTGAGAAGGGCCTCAGTGCGTGAAAGGCATTTTGAGATTTAGACTTCTGGCATTGAGCAGCATTACCCTTAGTTTTTTCCTTTTTGTGTTCTAGGGTGGTAGGTTTAGAATTTGAGCCTTGCCTAAAAAGGCACTATGGGGTGGCAAGAGCCTTTGCCAATATCCGGATCCAGGGGTGACAGGTGCAAGCCATCAGCATGTCATCCCAGGCAGACAGATACTGGACCCCTTTGAATGACACCAGTGTTTAAGCCAATTGTTAAAGCTGATCATCTTATCTCTGTATTGTGGCATCATTCTTGGTGAAGGTAGGATACTGCTCAAGGTCAGGGTCATACCTGCCTGGGCTACATAATCAGAGAGCTCCTCAATGTCTCTTTTCATGTAGTCCGAGGAGAGATCCTCAGGTGGTTTACACCAGCGTGGACAATGACTGAGTCATATTTGTACCTGCTGTTGAGAGACCTGAGTGCTTGCGTTATGTGGCGGATTCTAGCGCCCGACAGACAGCTTACTGTGACCTTCTCCTTACTCAGTCTGGTGGCGGACGTCAGTGTGTCTGACTATGGAGTCACCAATGACTAGTGTGTCTGGCATTGTGTTTGGCCTTAAGGGCTGTGACTGTTTGACACTCTGACTGTGAGGTCTATGTGTTGCAGGTGTTGTGTTCTGAGGTGGTGGTTGTTTGGGTGTCTGCTTTGGTGGCCTCTGCTGTTTTGGTAGATTTTTGATCAGAGCCTCCGAGTATGTCTTTGTGTGTTTATGTGTATGATTTGAGGTTGTAATGGTACTATGTGAGACTGGGTCTATAGTGTGTGTGGTATATATATGTATATGTATATGTGTATATTTATATATATATATATATATATATATATATATATATATATATATATATATACATTGTGATGCCCGTGGCCTGGCCCAGCAATCAAGGAGCCTCAATCCTCACCACTAACATCAGTGAGGGGTGTCTCATATAGGAGGAAAGAATAAAAAATGCACACAGTAAAGTGCAATTTCCCTTAAGGGCTCACAGAGATCAGAGTCAGTCTGGGGCTGGTCACTCCCTTCCTCTCCAGGTCCCCAATAAGACTCCCTACTGGCACAGCTATAGGGTCCAGATCTCAGCCACCTGGGCAAACTAAAATCTCCAGCACCCTCTCTGTCCAACCATTGCTTTATGTCCCTGCCCAAGTAGCTGAAACACACACACTTTGAGATAAGTTTATATAACCACACAGACACTCCTGGAGAAGGCTTGCACAGGTTCTCCAGCTGTGATCCTTTTACCCTGACTATACATTTGAAATCACTGCCACCACCCAGCTAATATTTATCAGCTACTCAAAGGCCCTTAAAAGTGCATCCAATTATTACTGTGCAATATTATTATCCGATTGGTAGTATAACTAAACAGTCAAGGCTTATTAGAGTGACTTGGTACAGTAATCACTATAAATATGCAATGTACTCCAGAGCTTAAATTATCTCTACACAAAGCAGCCACAGTTGAAAGGTTTTAAAATATTTAATAGTAAATAATAAAAACCCAAGACAATACTTTTTACTACACAGTACTAGTCAAGAGTTCAGAGATCACAGAGAAATACTTCAAATAATTCAATAGTACAGTTCTGACATCATAGAAAAACACTTAGTCTAATCTTTCTAGTTTTTAGCTATTTCTAAGAGAAAACAAAAATCTAAGATAAACTAACTTATAGAACAAGATAGTGCTGATGAGTTGGATAGTCAAGACAAAAATGCTTATTATACCATGACCCCCCCCAAAACGTGCACGCTGATTGGCCAGCGTGCCCGTTGTAAATCGAGTTATACTAATGGAAAAAGGTCCGCCCGGACTTTTTCCATTAGTATAACAAGTTTAAACACTGTCGCTATGTTAAATGGGTTTAACATGGCGAGACAGCTTTAAAATAAGCAGCGGAGATCTCCGTTGCTTATTTTAAACTGTCTCGCTATGTTAAACCCATTTAACATAGCGAACAGTGTTAAAAACAGCGGAGAAAGCAAGATCTCCGTTGCTTTTTATGTCTCGCTATGTTAAATGAGTTTAACATAGCGAGACAGTTTAAAATAAGCAACGGAGATGTCCGTTGCTGATTTTAAACTGTCTCGCTATGTTAAACTCATTAACATAGCGAGACATAAAAAGCAACGGAGATCTTGCTTTCTCCGTTCTATACAACTCTGATGTACTGCGCAGGCGCGCAGTACATCAGAACTGCCGCGGATGCCAGACATCTGCGGAAGGGCAGTAAACAGGCATTATACTATGCCATTATTTAAGAAAAGTAATAGTTTCTTTTCTTAAATAATGTCATGGTATAATAGCAATAACCCACTTCTGGGTGTGGGTAATGCTAAATTTACCCACGGTTGGCTTTGTTTGGTCCCGAGGGCGAAATTTAGCATTACCCACACCCAGGCGTGGGTTATTGCTATAATAATCTGTGGTTCTCCCTGTTTAAATTGAATTTGCAGTTCTGATTCACATTACATCATTCTTTACACTTCCCTGGATTTCCAGGCTAACAGAAACTGCATTTACATTCTTAACATCTCCTTGTGTTATCTTGCAACTGGTCAGGCAGCAGATCAATAAAAATACATTTGCATGTTTAAATCTAGCAATTTAACTTTTGGTTAAAACATCTCCTTGTGTTATCTTGCAACTGGTCAGGCAGCAGATCAATAAAAATACATTTGCATGTTTAAATCTAGCAATTTAACTTTTGGTTAAAACAATAGAAAGAATGCCTTCATCTAGACTGGCTGGAGCCGACTTTAGGTCAAAGGTTCGCAACATGCTTTTACTTGGTCAGTAGAGAGCACTGTTGTGACATTTTTAGCAGTTCCACATCTAACAGCAGATTTTTTTCCATTTAAGACAACAAGCCTGTATCTTACATTAATATTTACAAATGATAGAATTATCTATGAAATTCTATCGGACAAGGCTGGCAGCCTTCACACACATATATATATATATATATATATATATATATATATATATATATATATATACACACACACACACACACACACACACACACACACACACACACACACACATTACTATTTCAGCATTCAGGTATTTATTGCCTATACTAATGGAGTGGATCTTGTTTTACACACACACACACACACACACACACACACACACACACACACACACACACACACACACATATACACAATCATGAATATATAATCCGTCTGTGCTACAGAACTATTAATGACTATTTAACTAAGATCCATTGAAATAATATGTCAGTTACACTGAAAATCAGGCTACCCTTCATCATCCAGTCACTCAATCAATCAAATTACATCCAGTCAAATCATCTATCAGATAAAACCGACTAGTCCAAGTTAAAACCAGATAAAGTAGAAGAAAAGGTTTTGAGGCTTTGGTGCCGATCCCATACTTACATATACTCAACTCTATAGCTGCACATCCACAGAAAAAAATATAAAAGCTGAAGAGCTTTGAATAAGTGCCAGAAGAATAGTAATTCCTTACGAAAAGTAGAAACTGGGGAAAATGTACTCAACAAAATGATATATCTTGCACTTGACACTCAAACAATGTTAGGGAAGCCTTGATTTTATTTCACCTAAGAAATCCGATTATGACACAGTGAAATAAAGACACTGAAACACAGGCACAATATAATACATTTTATTTTAACACCATAGGTTTTACTCAAGCTTTTGGGTGAGTAGGAGCCCTTAATCAGGATTTATTCTCTGATAACTCCTGATGAAGGGGTCCTGCTAGCTAAGTAAGTAGTAGCATGTGCAAAAAACGTATTCCCCTTGCATGCTACTGTGTCACATGCAGAAACGGGACTTTAATACTGATTGGCTATATTACAGACCTGGGCAGGTTTTGGCAGTTTTATAAAAACACCAGATTGTTTAGCCAACTTTGATAAACAGTTCAGCCAGTAATCGACTAGGTATGTCACAGAGCTAATCCTATTGTGGTTATAAAAACATAGGAATGAGTTTGTCGGATGAAATCTAAATTCCTGAGTGCCCATTCTGTGGCACTGCTAATGAAAACATGATAGTTAATTTCAGGGAGTTAAATGATATATCACAGCATTGGTAGTGATGTATCTGATGATATATTAGCCTCACTAGACTACCATGACCAATGGAAAGGTAGAGCCATTTACACTTTGCTGCCTTTATTGAGTTATCATTGTTTTCCCATATGAAACAATTACCTGAGATATAGATGTTGAATGAAATCAGCATTCTGCAGATATATTCATGTGTGTATACATAGAATAGGTATCTCTGCTTTGATACAGTAATCACCCCTGTAAAATGCTGTAAAAATGTATTGCCAGAGGTTTATGAACCTCTGGAGAATAGAAAAAAGCTGACTCAAACAGGAATGACAAGTCCAAAGAAAGTTGTAAACCTGTTTGTAATTTCAGTTTCAGTGGTTAGTTTGACACAGCGAGACAGCTTTAAAAAAGTAATGGAGATCTTGCATTCTCCGTTGCTGTAAAAAAAAAGGAGTTATACTAATGGAAAAAGTCCGGGCGACCGGATCTTTTTCCATTACTATAACTCTGATTTACAATGTGCATGCTGACCAATCAGCGTGCACGTTTTGGAATATTAATGGGAGGGTCGTTGTATAATAGGGTTTATCTTTCTTTTGTTTTATTTATTTTTATTTTACATTTGTTTACCGGGATAGTCCGACTGGACACAGGTCCATTTACAGTGGAGGCCCGGGGAGAAAAGCTCCATACATTTTAGTTCCAGTTTACAATAAGTTCATAAATCAAATGTTCAGACATAGATTATGTACAATTTCTGATAAGTTCAGAACATTACAATAAGTTCAAGCCTCAAATGATCAGACATAGGTTATATACAATGTAAGATAAGTTCAACACTTGAAATGTTCAGGTATAGATTATGTACAGTTCACAGTAAAGTTCAGCAGATTGAAATAAATTGTTGTACAGTGTCAAACAATATACTATATATATATATATATATATATATATATATATATATATATATATATATATATATATCAGACAGTGAGAGTAGAAATTGTGGTCACAAGAGATATGTTTGAGTGTTATGTGATGCATGGGTTAAAGACTGCCCGTTGCTTTTTGTAAAGCTGTCTCGCTATGTTAGACTCCTTTAACATAGCGAGACACTTTGTAAAAAGCAACGGAGATCTTGCTTTCTCCGTTGCTTTTTGAAAACTGTCTCGCTATGTTAAATGGGTTTAACATAGTGAGACAACTTTTAAAAAAGCTACGGAGATTCTCCGTTGCTTTTTTTAAAGATGCTAAGCTATGTTAAACTCCTTTAACATAGTGAGACAGTTTGTAAAAAGCAACGGAGATCTTGCTTTCTCCGTTGCTTTTGCCCACAGCTCTGATGTACTGCTTAGGCATATGCATGCACAGTACATCAGAACTGCCGCAGAATACCAGACAGCTGCGGAAGGGCAGCAAGGAGGCATTATACAATGCCATTATTTAAGAAAAGTAATTATTTTTTTTCTTAAATAATGTCATTGTATAATAGCAACAACCCACTTCTGGGTTTGGGTAATGCTGGATTTACCTACAGTTGTCTTTGTTTGGCCACTCGGGCTTCGCCCTTATGACCAAAAAACACCAACCATGGGTAAATCCAGCATTACCCACACCCAGGCGTGGGTTATTGCTATACTAGTAATGGCGTTCCCTGGGATGAAGTAAAAGTGTTATCACAATAAAACTTGTCCTGTCCCCTCACTGTGATTATGGCAAGTTCCTGTCAGTGAGAGGGAGCTTAGACAACACTATATCCCTTCATTACCATAATATGGTAGTAACCTCCATATTCTCATTTTGAGTAAGGAATGAAACTTCAGAATCATTCCCAGACATGAAGACAAAACATAACACAGATGTACAGTGTAACTTATGTATCACTCTCACTCAACCTGAGCACAGGACTGGCTAGAACACAGAGGTAAAACTGGGAAAGATATTTAGACACAACCATAAACCATACCATGACATCTGATTTTACTTATAAAATAGATTTTGTATTAATAATGTAGTTTTGGTTTATGCATTTGTACTTTTTTAAACATTTTTTTAACTTAAATTTATATATACAAGCAATATATCCTTGACTAGACTAGGATGCTAGTGTTTTTCATTTCCATGATATTTTGCTGTTATGGTACTTGTTTACAAACAATATATTTCTAATCAGAGGGTTGTGGATTCCCACTAGCAGTATGCCCTAACACAGGTGGAAAACCAATGGCAGTAGCTCATCCCAATGATTCTACGTGGATGGTTGGTATGTTTCTTTAAGACAGTTATTTGGACTTTTGGTGTGAAGTACTTAAACTTACCTAACATATTGATTGGTTAGGTCTGATGAAGCCCATTTTTATTTTATTTGGATGAAAGCACTTAACTCTTGTTGTTGTTCATTATTAAAACTTATTTTTATTGTTATTCTGCATTGCATGGTATTTTCAACCAACTTCACATTACTGCAGCAAGTTCTTGATTATTGCTGATCCTTTTGGTGAGGTCACGACCCCCCCCCCATACTGCGCATTTCATGGTTATTTTGTTACATTTTGTGCAGTTTTACCTCCAACTGCCCTTTTGGTTTTATAGATGGTTGAATCACTGTGGTGGGCTGTCTCCACCATAGTGCTAAATGCTAATAAGCCAATTCCTTGGAGTTGCCTATACTAATTAGCTGTGTGCTTTTCCCTGGACGTGCCTTTTCTTAGAGTAGTTGCACAACTGAGTGATTCAGAGAATCGCTTGCCTTTGTAAATTAACTCAGATGGCCATTTTAATGAACACATTTGAAATGTTGCATGTTACAATCTTTAGAAAATCATTAGAGAGCTAGTAATCATAAGAACAAGAACTCTCATCCATTTACCTATTTAACTGAATAAACTTCTTGAAACTTCAAAAAGACATCTTTATTCATCCTACATGGAGGGCATCAGAAAGAGAGAGAGTCAGTCAGATCTTCTAATTAAAGTGATTTTATCTGTACAAGTCCTTTACGCTCTGTTTCTCATTGTAGTCAATGGGAGAGACCACATAAAAGGTAAAATAAGGTACAAGTCTGTAGAGAGGTAGTGGTGGTGGTGTGTGTGTGTGTGTGTGTGTGTGTGTGTGTGTGTGTGTGTGTGTGTGTGTGTGTGTGTGTGTGTGTGTGTGTGTGTGTGTGAGAGAGATTATATGTCTGAAGGTATATGTGTGTGTGGTAGCATGTTTACATATCTTTAGGAGTATGAGTGGTTTTGGGTGAGTACAAGTGAGTGTGCACGTGTGTATGTGTGTGTGTGTGCGTGTGCATGCATCTGTGTGCATGTGTGCATGTCTGTGTGTCTGTTGTCATACATCTCGACTCCCCTAGAAAAAACAGCAATGCCTGTAATACTGGGGGAAGGTAAACACAGTAGTCACCAGGAACACTTTTTAAATATTACTCTAAGTAACTTAAAACGTTAATAGAACAAATGGTTTAGTATTGCAATGCATTTTAGGAATAAGAAGCAATATAGCTCTAAGGCCTGGCATTATCAATAGCAATCCTCAAGGATTTATGCAGGAGGAACTCCTATCCCCTACATAACATGACTTCCATCCTTCCCATACTACTAGCACTGCCCTTCTGACATATATAGATACTGCAGTTAAAGCTAGGGATAATGGCAAACTAGTCTCTTCCTTATTTCTAGACTTGTCTAAAGATTTCAACACAGTTTTTCACAGCAAACTTCTACTTCAAATGTTCCCGCTAGGTCTCATTCAGCTCACCGTTCTTTGGTTCAAAAATTACCTGAACAATAGGTATCAGTAAGTAAAATGTCACTCTATGCTCTTGCCTTACCTCCCAGTCACCACTTTTGTACCACAAGGCTCTATCCTTGGTCCCCTCCTCTTTAAAATTTTCACCAACACCCTTGATACTTTCATACAGTAGGCCACCCTAATACAATACCCAAATGATTCCACTCTCATTTGCACATCTGACAACATGATACACCTTCAAAAAGTTACTCAGGAAGCTTTAAAAGCCTCTAAAACATGGCTCCATAGCTTACAACTCATGCTTATCCCAAAAAAGACCAAGCTATTAATTTTTCCCCAAATCCCTCTCTCATGAAAAAACAAAATATAAAGTCCTGTCTCTTGATAATACAAACACTGAAGTTACTTCTCATAGCAAACTAATAGGGGTGATAGTGGATGCTAATCTTACATTTGACCTGCATATACAAAACTGCATAAGAAAAACTCCTTAAAAACTGGATATGCTTTACAGAGCCAAAAAAATTCTCACCGACGCAACTAAAACTGTACTTGCCACTACTTATCTCCTCCCCACTCTTCTTTATGGCACTCCCATCTTTACTAACCTCCAGGCTTCACAAAAATTAAAAACTTGAATAATTCTATAACAGAGTTGCTAAATTTGCAGCACATACCCCTTTCATACCAAACCACTGTATAGCACTGAAATACTTAAACTGGTCAGAACTCCCACAACTAACATATATTCATAACTTGTTACAACCTATAAAATTATCCAGCAATCATCTGCCCATCCAGCACTAATAAAATTCTACACAATATGCGCCATTGGTCATTGAGATCCACTGATCAAAAACTCTTGTCTGTCTACAAACCTAGCAAATCTTCTGGGCATTGTCTGTACTTCTACAAGTTTGCTAAGGCCTGGAACACCTTAACTGTATCCATTAAGTATATACACTCCATACCATCTTTTAAAGCTACTCTGAACGACCTCCTAGCTAAAGTCTGGCTTTGTTCTTGTTCAAAACCAGGATAAATTATATCCCTAAATGTGAACAAGTACCTTTTCATTCCTTATACCTCCTTACTCTCCCTTCTTCACTTACTTCCTTACTGCTATCTAATTCTCTTTCCTGACATTCCCTCTAAATATACCATAAGCCTGTTTTCCCTCACTTCATATTCCATTTCCTATTTATATTAGACTAACTTACCTTAAATCCCCCTACAAAATGTCTAAAATTTCTCTAAATATTAAATGATTGTCATATACCTTGCATGGATTCTTAACCAATGTTTTTATATTATGGATTCTTAACCAATGTTTTTATATTATATCTAATTTGATATAATTATGTAAACTGCAGATGTCTTTGTTTTATTTTTGAAGATTATAAAATTATTGTTCTTAAAATGTTTTGTAATAATTTGGAGATTTTCTCCCCTGGACTACGTTGAAAATGGGCTTCTACCTAGTGGGACTTCCCAGTAATCAAATAATCAGTCAGTGAATAAATAAATAATACATTTGTAATAAGAATAATGCTGGTCATCATGTCCATTTTGCCATTATATTTGAACATCATGAGTCTTGAATATGTAGTGGCTCTTCATTAAAAAGAGTTAATCTTTTAACAAATGGCATCAGGTAGGCTATTGTATATGGGTCACGTAGTCTGGCACCAAAAGAGAAGCAGTCAAAGTTGGCACCTGGCTATAGAGTTAAACCATTTATGATGAGAACTGAAACTACACTTGCCTGCTTACTTAATAACTTGTGATGTACTGCAGACTATTCTGTAGCACACTGTAGACATTACTGCAAGTTAAGGCTGAAAATGAAAACATACTATAAAACATTAACAAAAAAACACTGTCACTTATAAATAGTCCATAAAGCTGAATGTGTAGCAGTTATTGAACTGAAATAGTTATGTTTAAGCTTAAAAAGCGAAACAGATGTTAACGGGATAGCTGTGATAAGGGGAAGCATTCTGCTCAATGCAAAATTCTAATGTACTTCATGTATCTTATTTTGTATCAAATATAATTGACAGTATAAGTAGATATAACATTAGTGTTAAACCTTTTATTATATATTCATTTTGTTGACTAACATAGCCACTCTGGACAGATCTGTGTTACAATGTAGTCCTAAAAAGAAAATGTTTAGACTACGATAAAAGTGTGAATCGTACTGCATTAGAATCAATAATGAACAGCTAGATTGTGGAACGCATTATGAAAAGTGGAAAAACATGATGTTTACAACATGTTAATACAGATGTAGCTGAGATGATAGAGCAAGATTACATGAAATGTTAAAAGTACATTCATCCAGATATATTCCATGAACAATAGGGTGTTATGAGTTGACTATTTTGTTAGGGCAGCACACATGCCAATTGTATCACCAGCAGTGATCAAAAATAAGAACCAAAAACAGTTCAGGAAGCACATTGCAAAAAACGTGGGAGGGAGGTGGGTGATAGATGATGTGCTAAGCATGTGGGGAAACAGGGAGCTTTGGGATGGGAGAGTTTAAAGGACATTCAGGGAGATTTGAGCAACCTTAAGGAAGGACATGAGAACTCAAGCTGGTAATTGCCTAGTTAGTAAGGAGAATAAGACTGGAGTGGATGCAGGAGGAGGCTACTAGACATGATAGGGTGGAAAAAAGGGTAGGTCTTACAAAAGCGTAGAACAAAGGAATGCAGGCAGGGTTTATCAGAGCTGTACAGGCAAGCAGTATAACAAAGAGAAAGGTGAAGATGAAAAGTGTGAGGTATGACCATGAGATAGAGAGCAGTTTTATGAATCTGAGGAGAGATAGTTGTGGAAAGCAGTGACAAGTGATGAAGAGGAAACTGATCCAGATGCAGCTGTATAGGAGAAGTAAGCACGTGGAAAGCAGCAGAAAAATGTCAAGAAGGGGCTGTCATTCAGATAGAGGGCACAGAAAGTAGAAAAAAAATACAAAAGTGTGTATATCTACTTGAAAGATATATGAAAGAGAGACAAGATCAGATACAGCACACTTAAGTGAAACAACTAGCAGAGACGGTGAATAGAGCTGGAATGGTACAACTGGAAGGAGAAGGTAGAAGATAAGAGATTCAGAAGCAATGTAGAGGAAATGATTACGTCATAAGCCAGCGGGGCATATATCAGATGTTTTTTATAACCGTATACTCAGCTACCTAGTAGTGGTACTCTGAGAAGGTTAAAGGCATGATGAAACTGGTTTAGTACTTAATATTTGAAAGACATGGGATGAGGTGAGCTAGATGGTCAGCAAGGGGAGGGGTGGTAACATATTCTGGTACATGTAGCAATCAACAGCCAAATAGGAGAAATGCAGGGGAAGTGGCAGATAAATGTTGAAAGTAATATTTTCATAATTGTGACCTGCTCTGGAAGGACAATACAAAGGATATTTGGCACTGTAAGAAGAAGAAGAAGAAGAAGGGTTTGGGATTACCAGGTGTAAATTAGAGTGACCTTTTATGTGCCCAGCTATATGACAGAGATTGTAAGAGAAAATGTCAGTGATCATATCTTGAAACTAAGGTGGAAGGCTGATGGAGTGTCACAGAAGAAGAAGAAGAAAAAGAAGGGTTATGTACTCAGTGATAGAAAGGAGGAAAAAGGAACACAGAACCTAACAAAGAAACTATCAACGCTGACTGAGAGCATGAATGAGTCACATTACTCTGCATATTTATACAGTTAGGATAAACAGTGATTCGTAACTTCATATGTTCATACTAGGCTAAGTACCTCCAGGGTCTTTACAAGCTTAGCAGTGCAAACCAACCCAGTTTTGTTTCAGAGTTTCCTGGATGCATGTATGGTGGGGTATATTAGTAAATATATAGCTAAGGGTCATATGTGGGTGGGAGGGCATTTTAGTTTGAGATTAATTTGCTTACTGTAGATCTCTGTCCATCAGAAACAAGGTAGGTGAGGCCATGGGCGAATTTCTGATTTCTTATCCAATGATCTAGGTTCAAGAGAGGAGGGCAGAGATTGCTTACATCTCAAAAACATTGGCTTGGGATAAAAGAGACTATGGAATGTTGGGATACCAGGTGACAGGCTATTCAGGAATGAAGAGAATGCAAGAGATGTGAGATTAAAAAAGGGACAGGAGCATCACACTATGAAGTGGGGAACCTAGGGTAAGCACCTTGGAGGTTAAGGCAGAATAAAAGAGTGGTATAATATTATGAGGGTAATAATAAAGGGGAACTTAAATCTACTAGAAAAAACTGGGAAAGATCAAACTACATTGCAAAGAGAGTGGAAGTTGTCTGAAGTCCTAGAAAATGATGTTTAAGCAGTATTGTGAGGGACTTTACAAGAAAGGATATGATTTTGGGCATGGTCCTAAACAAGTTTAAGGGATTCAAACATGTCCATATGAAGGCACCGTCAGCCACCAGTGATTGTCTCTGTATGGTTTAGAGTGGTGAAAGGGGTAAGAATATAGACGTAAAGACAATGGAGTCAGATTTGGTTCATAGGTTTATACTAGGCTATCTGCCCTAAGGCATTTATAAGCCTAGCCCAAAGTTTTGTGGCTTACGCCACCCCTTATGTTAAAAAATACTGTGCCCATTAGTTTGTTGTGCCTCTGTCCAGCAGTGACACAGAGATGATTCCCGGGGTAAACCTACGATCTCCCATCCACCGGTCAAGATTTCTCTTGAACAGAGCCAGCGAGGTGCTGTGCCTCACATGGACTGGGATTTTATTCCACAGCATAGGGAGTCTCTGGGTGACAAATCTATCCCTCCAGCATGTCCTATTTATATCCGTGCTAAGGTTTAAGTCGCTTGCTCTAGTGGATCTGGTAGATTTGGATTTTTTGAGGTGGAGCATGTCCATTAATTCCGGGTTGGACATGGCCTTGTATGTCAGGCACAGGTCACCTCTGAGCAGGCGGTATGCGACTGAATAGAGCTGGAGTTTCTTCAGTCTGGCAGCATATGACAGATTTTGGAGTCCCTTTATCCTTTTGGTGAGGAACTTTTGGGGTCTCTCCAATTGCTGCAGGTGTCGGGTGAGATACATCCCGAATGGGGCATTGTACTCGATCATTGGTCTGATAAGTGAAGAGTACAGGGGAACAATGACCTCACTTGATCTGGATGTGAATCCCTTCATGATCAGGTGGGCAATGTAGAAGGTCTTTCTAACCACTTTAGCAATGTGAGTGTCAAAAGAAAGGCCACTGTCAACCTGGGTCCCCAGGTCCCTGATAACCTCTTCTATGCTTAATGGATTGCCACCTATATGGTAGCTTGGGGTTACCTTGTTTTTCCCGAAGGGTTTGACTATACATTTTTTGGCATTTAACTTCAGGCCATGGCTCTGGCACCAGTTATCAGTTTCCGTGAGACCCCTCTGAAGGATATCTGTGTGCGATGTACTTTCCACTATGGCACCCAGTATGCAGTCATCTGCAAACTTTGTCAGCCATAGTCCTCCTATGTTTGCCTGTACTTCTGAGAAGTAGATGCCGAACAACAGGGGGCCAAGGACTGAGCCCTGTGGGACACCACTTGTGACCGGCTTGGAGTCTGACATGGCGCCAGCAACTCTAACCCTGTGGGTTCTGTCCTTTAGCCAGTTTGCAACCCATCTTGTGACATATGGGTTTACATTTAAGCTGGTAAGTTTCTCTATAATACCCGAGTGGGGTATTGTGTCGAAAGCTTTGCAAGGGTCAAGGTAGGCTGTATGGACTGCCTTTCCCTCATCAATGGCCTTGGTGACTGTTTCGAAGAAGTCGACCAAGTTCAAAAGGCATGATCTGCCCTTGACAAAGCCAAACTGGGTCGGGTCCAATGTCTGCAAGTCCCCTATGTCTTTGTTTATGAGTTCCATTATGATCCTCTCCATAGCTTTGCAGACCAGGCTTGTTAAGCTTATGGGGCGGTAATTTCCAGGGTCCGTAGAGGTACCGTCTTTGTGGAGTGGGACCACAGTTGCCGTACGCCACTCCTTGGGCACGTATCCTGTGGTAAGGCTAAGATTAAACAGCTGCCTTATATGTGGGTTTAGTTCCTTGTTGAGTTCATGTAGCACACAGCCGGGGACACCATCCGGTCCCATTGATGCTGTGTTTTTAGCTTTAGAGAGAACAGCTTTCACCTGTGCATTAGAGATGTCTGGGAGGCTACACTCCACTGGGATAGTTATCTCTCCTTTTGGGGGGGAGAGGGGTGAAGTTTGCACTGAACCTGTCTGCCAGTATGTTGGCAATGTCTGTGGGTTCAGTGATTTTTGTATCATTTTGGACTAATTCTGCGCATATCTGGGAGTTTCCACCCAGGTTTCTAACATAGCTGAAGAAGGCCTTATGATTGTCTTTTGAATCTATTGCAATTTTTCTCTCAAATTTGGCCTTGGATGATTTTATGAGTGCTCGTATTTTTTTACTAATAATGATCAAGGGTGTCTTCTCTTTTATGGATTTTGCTCTATCATGTAACAGCTTTCTCCTCTTATTGTAAAGTTTGTTTATGGCTGGGGTCCACCAGACTGGACGTTTGCCCTTGGTGGAAAGAGTCTTGGTTTTATTAGTGATTGCCTGATCCATGCAGTCCTGGAGGTGTTCGTAGAAGGCATTTGTAAGGGCTTCCGCAGCTTGGGTTGTGGTTTCCACTGGCTCGGGGGCCTTGAAGGATACCACACCAGTCTTGAGTAGTGTGAAGTTTGCTTTAGAGAAGTTCTTCACTGTGGTCTTTTTTGTTTGGGGTGGGGGCGGGATGTGGATTTCCAGTGAGATAAGTTTGTGATCTGATCTCACCAATGAGGGATATACTTCCGGTGTGGAGCATTTTGTCCCCATGTTTGTGATGATGAGATCTAGTATATTTACCCCTCTTGTGGGAACGGTGACTAGTTGTTCCATGGCATTTGAATTTATGAACTCCAGGAACCTTTGGGCTAGAAAGTTGGGGCTTGAGTAATATTCCCAGTCTATATTCGGGTAGTTGAAGTCACCCAATATAATGGTGTTTGGAGATACATTTATACCCTCCAGTGTCTTCAGGAAGGCTGTGTGGGGTTCCTGAGTTTGAGAGGGTGGCCTGTAGCATGCTACAAATTGTAGAGCAGTTTTGCCTATGGTTAATTGCACCTGGATGGTTTCCGATGCTTCGTGCGTTGCCACCAACCTGGAGGTGTGGGTATCCTTGATGAATATGGATACACCCCCTCCTTTTGTGGTGTGGTCCGGAACGCATGATATGAGGTAAAACCTGATAGTGCCGGGGTGCTCTCAGGAGCCTTGAACCAGGTTTCAGTCACAGCACAGACATCGATGTTCTCCATACTGAGAAGGGCCTCAAGAGCGTGCATTTTGAGATTTAGACTTCTGGCATTGAGCAGCATTACCCTTAGTTTCTTCCCATTTTTGTTTTCTAGGGTGGTAGGTTTAGAATTTGAGCCTTGCCTAAAAAAGGCACTATGGGGGTGGCAAGAGCCTTAGCCAATATCCGGAATCCTAGGGGTGACAGGTGCAAGCCGTTCCTTGCGAAGCAGCGTGGCTTGTCAAGCATGTCATCCCAGGCAGACAGACACTGGATCCCCTTTGAATGACACCAGAAATTAAGCCAATTGTTAAAGCTGATCATCTTGTCTCTATGTTGTGGCATCATTCTTGGTGAAGGAAGGATACTGCTCAGGGTCAGGGTCATACCTGCCTGGGCTACATAATCAGAGAGCTCCTCTATGTCTCTTTTCATGTAGTCCAGGGAGGTATGTCTCAGGTCGTTCACACCAGCATGGACAATGACTGTGTCATATTTGTACTTGCTGTGGAGTGACCCGAGTGCTTGTGTTATGTGGCGGATTCTAGCGCCCGATAGGCAGCTTACTGTGATCCTCTCCTTGTTCAGCCTGGTGAGTGGGACGTCAGTGTGTCTGACTATGGAGTCACCTATGACAAGTATATTTGGTGTTGTATTTGGCCTTAAGGGCTGTGACTGCTTTGCACACTGATTTTTGTGGTTTATGTGTTGCCTGTGGTGTGTCATGAGGTGGCAGTTGCTTGGATGTCTGCTTTGGAGGCCTCTGCTGTTTAGGTAAATTTTTGCTCAGAGCCTCCGAGTATGACTTTGTGTGTTTATGTGTTTGATTCATTGTTGTGATAGCTTTATGTGAGACTGGTTTTGTGGTGTGTGTAGTTGCCTTCTCCTCCTGTCTGGTCTTGCCAGTCCTGAGTTGAGAGAGCTCAGTAGATTATAAAGAGCTGAGATGTTAGTAAAACATGGTTTTAGGAGCTTGAAGAAACCGAGGCAGTAAATAAGTTATGGGAATGAATCAGGCACTTGAGTACTACACTGCTGACAGCACACTCACAAACAATCCAGACAAAACAACAGGAGACTGCGGACAATGATAAGAAGACCACAAAACCCTTCTCCATCTGAGTTCTTACTGATTAATACATTAGGAGGATTTATTTTATTTCTCAGGACAGTGTGTGCAATGCTTCACCCTCTGATGGGAGTAGAGATTTTCACATAACTGCTACCTGAACCAATTTTCCAGTGAAGGTTCAGAGCGCCTGGTTCTGGTTGATCAAATGGTTGATCAAATTCTTTGTGTGTGTGTGGGGGGGGGGGGGGCAGCATCTATGCAGTACCAAGACGTTGTGTTCCTTTTGTTGAATAATCAGGTCAGGATCCTACTGTACAACTGGTTAGGCACCCACTACATCTTTTTTGTAGACCACATAGATTTCACTGCCTTCTCTCTCTCTGCCTAGTTGCATTATTTCAATTGATTATGTTATTACTGTATTACATGTAGGGGAAATTACTATCTGCTTTTAACTTATCAACTTACTGACTGCACTTTGTCTGTATGCTTCACTGAAATTAGCGCAGTTATTCTGCTGACTATTCTACTATTATACTTAAGTGATAATTGCTCTATACTGCTTTGTTTTTGTTGCAGTATTGTTCACTACTGGAATGCTGCACGATTGCTAGTACTACTTCAGGTCATGTTACATTGCTAACAGTGACACCAGGTAGACAGAAACCAAATGAACGTATTATCTGAAACACTGATGACAATTTTTGGTCACTGAAGTTGCATTAGTTTCTTTTACTGGTTGTTGTACTGTTACATCATATTTCTCATTAGTGCTTATAGAGCAAATTGAACAATTCTCAGAACAACACCTGTGGTCCAGCACAAAAAAACAGTTTGTTCCTACCATGTCTGCAAAATATAAAACTGACACTCCAACAAGATTGCCCTGTCAATACAGGTACCAATAATCAAACAAAATAGATGGTTGACAGCAGATTTTCTTCACTAAAATGTTTTATTAATAGTTAAGCGCTTTTGTCCCTGTAATTCAGGACTTCATCAGAACTAATGCATTTCAAACACACCACCAATATATAACAATACTGATTAAACCCAGTTTAAAACAACCAGTGGTCTAAGCAGATCACTTAAAACCAATTAAACTTTTCTAAATCTAGTTGTGATTTTCTTTTTGGTTACCCTGCTATATGCGTAAAAGGACAGGGACATATATAAAATACACAATAATTAAAACCCTTTAAGTTCCCATGGTATGGAATACAATTACATGTGAAATGTATGTACAAGTGTTAAAAATAAAACAAAATAAAACAAAAACATTACATTGAAAAATATATATAAGCACTAAGAATCATGTGAGGGAAACAATTTTTTTTGGAACAAGTGATAAAATCAGCCAGGGGTGGTCCCTGGAAATATACCATGGAATACAAGGAGCTTTTGTGGCAGGTGAGGATGGATGCTACAGAAATCCGGGATTCAACAAATCTATATCTATAAACAGTTTGTTGAAACTGAGGGAAGCCAAACTGTAAAATGTTTTTTGGTATTTTTCAATTCAGTGTTTTTATTTTTATTTTAAAATCTTTGTCCCTACCATGTCTGCATAGTGTACATGGCCCAGATACTTCTATTAGCAATTTTTCAGTTTGAATTTTTCAACAGAAAAAACTTTATCTCATCCGCAGTATTACTGACCTGTCTATATGAAGAATAGGCCTCTTGAAAATATATACCACATGCTTGTTCATGTTGATCAGTGAATTTAGGTGTTCTGTACTGTTTTGTTAAGAGAACAGTCCAAACAATAAAAGTATTGTTTTGTTATTTAAGTATTCAGTGGCCATCTTAAGAAAGATAGAAAACCTGACATCACTACCCTAATAGCCACTTAGCTGACGAGATGTCTGGGGGTCTGTTTGGTTAGGGAAAAAAAGGGCAATGGTAATTCATATTCCAGTATAAATAATTACAAATAACAGATTTTTTTTAGTTTCAGGAATTGCAAGGTAATGCAAACACTATTATTCTAACAACTTCTGAGATATTAAAAATGTATTTTTAAAATCTCTCCATGATTGTCTGTACTCATTCATTTCATCACATTCAGACATCGGAGAGGTAAAAGTCTCAGTCATAAGTGTGTGTGTGTGTGTGTGTGTGTGTGTGTGTGTGTGTGTGTGTGTGTGTTCCTTGTATAGTTTGTGTTTTTTTTTTTTCTAGCAAATCACTGAGGACTACAGTCACTAAATAATGATAGACATTTGAGTTTCAAGCATAATATCCTTCAGAAAAAGCATTCTAATTAAATGCCTGTCACTATAGCAACTTTTTAAGTATACGAGGGTAGAAGGTGCTGTCCCTAATTTTGGTGTTTTCCAATGGGAGAACCTCTTGCTCAGTTCTCAGTTGGAGCACCTTCTGTGTGGAGTCTGCATGTCCTCCCCGTGGTCGAGTGACATTAAAGACATGCAGGTAGGTGCGAACGTGAATGGGCATACCTTCGTTGAAGGTTGGGCATCGGGCTGGCAACTCGGCGCCGTAAAAATCCACTGCCAGTCATGAGCGGACCGGAGATCCGCTGTGGCGACCCATAACCGGGAAAAGCCAAAAGACTGGTCCACCATTGTTGTGTAGTTTTGTGTACATGTGTGTGTGTGTGTGTGTGTGTGTGTGTGTGTGTGTATCTATATATATATATATATATATATATATATATATATATATATTTATATATATACACATACACACACACAAACGCACACTATATACACATTTTGTCTTCCGTTTTTTTTTTTTTTTTTTTTTTTAATGTTTGTTTTGTTTTGTTTTAGAGTTAGATGAAGTTCAGACCAGTTGTGTTCAATCTGTTGTATTTAGATATTCTGTCTTTAAGGTCAAATGATGAATGTCCATATGTATACACACACACACACACACACACACACACACACACACACACACACACACACACACACACACACACACACACACAGAGTATGTACGCTTCGAGTTGTTTTCAGGTCAGTAATATCCGAAGTGTTCTCTTCATATCCTTGGATAGACACATTGTTTACAATGCTGACCCAAATTTTTTTGGAGGTGGGGGTAGTAAATGAGAAAGTATGATTATGTTTCTTGCCAAATTATACATACATGCTATTATTAATATGTCTAATACTATTTTAACCAAGGTGGGGTCTGCATGATACTTTATGGTATGGACTGAAAGGTGAAATGATGCTGGAAAATCTGTTGGTGATACTTTTTGTATATCTGCCACCACTTTGCAGATTTTTATACTTCGTCATGACTATGCAGACTTGCCTAAATAATGTATTTATAAGAACACATTAGGGACTTTTCATTGAGTACTATTTCAGAGCACCAAGTTACAGGCTAAATTAGGAGGCAGATCAATAATGATGTCATATAAATGAGGTTATAAGTGACAAAGAGTAATTTTAGTTTTATGCCAAATTATAAATATATGCCATATTGAAATATTTTTTAATAACTTCAACATGGTAGAGTGGATAGGACTTCATGGTGTCAGCTGAAATTTACATAATGCTGAAACAAAGTCAAAGAAAGCTTTGCAAAAAAGCTGTAGTGGTTAAGCAGTAAAAATGATATTTATGCATATTTGCATATTTTATGTAAATATTTCAGGCATGTCCACATAGTAGCATGGTGGAACTGCATTTCATAGGGCAGCTTAGCACACAGATCGGGAATATCTGCCATCCTCAACACAGTGTTTAGTAAGCATGAAAGTGTAATTTCTTTTTATGCCAAAATATGAATATGCCCCATATTAATATTTTGTTAATAACTCAACGTAGACAATACATATAAAGAGCTTCATGGTATCAAATGAAAGTATACACAATGCGGAAAAAACCTTTGTACAGATAGTCGGTGTCCAGCTAGCACTCCTTAGCCGATAATAATATTTGGTACTTTTCCGTTATCGGGGCAACACATCTAACATGGTAACAAGTGCTTGCAATCATTGCACAGCTGTTAGCCCTGAAGCGGTTTTCTGAAATAACTTGGTTAATCCTTCTAAACTGGTAGTTTCTCTTTGGGGAAGACCCCTAGTGGTAAGTGAAAAACAGCTAATTTGTTCAGATTATTTTCATTCCTTATATGTACGCAGCATTGATGTAAATTTACTAAAGTCTTTGTTTATGCAACTCATCGTTGGGTGTTTTTGTTGAGAGCAATAATGTTAGTACTAATAAATCCAGGGGTCGTGTAATCGGTAAAAAGGCTACGGTAAATTTTGGATTTAGGAAGGTGAAGCATTTTATTCTTTTTACACGTGACATAATATAGCAATAACCCACGCCTGGGTGTGGGTAATGCTAAATTTACCCATGATTGGCGTGGTTTGGTCCCAAGGGCAAAGCCCGAGGGACCAAACAAAGCCAACCATGGGTAAATTTAGCATTACCCACACCCAGAAGTGGGTTATTGCTATTATACCATGACATTATTTAAGAAAAGAAACTATTAGTTTTCTTAAATAATGGCATAGTATAATGCCTGTTTGCTGCCCTTCCGCAGATGTCTGGCATCTGCGGCAGTTCTGATGTACTGCGCGCCTGCGCAGTACATCAGAGCTGAGCAACAACAGAGAAAGCAAGATCTCCGTTGCTTTTTTAGTGTTTGCTATGTTAAATGAGTTTAACATAGCGAGACAGTTTTAAAATAAGCAACGGAGATGTCCGTTGCTTATTTTAAAACTGTCTCGCTATGTTAAACTCATTTAACATAGCGAAACACTAAAAAAAAGCAACGGAGATCTTGCTTTCTCCGTTGCTTTAACACTGTCTCGCTATGTTAAATGGGTTTAACATAGCGAGACAGTTTTAAAATAAGCAACGGACATCTCCGTTGCTTATTTTAAAACTGCCTCGCTATGTTAAACTCATTTAACATAGCGAGACAGTGTTTTAAAAAAACGAGTTATACTAATGGAAAAAAGTCCGGGCGACCGGACCTTTTTCCATTAGTATAACTCTATTTACAATGGGCATGCTGGCCAGTCAGCGTGCACGTTTTGGGGGGGTCATGGTATAATATGTCATAAGCATTTAATGCCAATGTAGTTATTAAGGTACAAATATTTCTAAAGTAGGCAGGACTTGCAGCAGTTAGAGATGAGGTTTGGCTGATGTGGAGCAGACCTTCGGTGGGGTTTACACATCTGGTGTGACTTTTCTTGAAATAAGACTAGTACTTTCAAACATTTCTTGTCAACAGTAGTTGACGGGAAAGCGAAGTTTAAATAATTGAAAGTTATTTATCGCATGTATTTCAACATTTGAGCATTAAAATTTATAGTGATGGCCTTTACAAAATTGGTCTAGGGGGTCAGAGAGTTGAGTTTGTTCTTATTTTGTGCAGTTAGAAAGTTTTTGTATGCCTGATCTATATAGTTAACATAAAGGAAGTCTCTGTAAAGTATAGCTTTCCACCTTTTAGCAGCAGGAAATTCTTGGCAAAGTCCTAAAAATAGGGACAGATTGTAAATGTTGCTCTTAAAAAGTTGCTTGAATAAAGGTCTTGTTTTACTATGCATTTTCCGACCGATTTAAAGTTTGAAACACAAATACGTATTTACTGAATTTAGTCCTCAGAGATTTCCTGCAAAAGTCCAGAAAAATCACAAATTTCATAAGGAATGGACCTAAGTCGGGTGAAAATCTGCCCATTCTGTGAAAATCTGGCCATTTGAGAAGTATGCTGTAAAAGACGGAAAGGCTTCAGGGCTAACAGCTGTGTGATGATTGTGAGTGCCTGCTACTGCATTAAAAGTGTTGCCCCGATAACAGAAAAGTGCCTAATATTTATTTGTCCATTAAATGTGCATATATGCATGACATAATTATGAAGATATCTGTAAAATGGAAAGACTACTTTGCATCAGCCATATGAATAAGAGGCACACTGATAGTCGGGGTCTATCTACTATGGTTACATAGATAATATTTTTCACATAATTATAAAAATTAGTTCAATATAAAATTTCATTAGGCCTGATTGCCATATTAATATCACCATTGCGAAGAGGTGTGCGTGTTGAGCAGCTTTCATATTTTAACTTGTTTGTAACTTTTATAGTTTTTGAAATATATACATTTTTTACAGGTAGGTTGGAAAGCTGTTCAAGCGGGAGCCCTTTATGTATCAGTAGGTAAGAAATTCCACACAGGCTAGGTGTGAAAGAGTTAATAGATTCATGCCTCTCACTTGTCCAGATTTTTGTACAATGTCCAGATTTTTCCTCATGTTTTTGATCTGTCCTTCATGAAATTTGTGGGTTTCCTGGCAAGTCACTAAAGATCAAAGTCACTTAATAATGACATGCATTTGAGTTTCAGACATTAGATCCTTCAAAAATATGTAGTAATATGAATCCTATTACTGTAGTAGCTTTCTAGGTACTTTTCCGTTAAACCCCTACCACGCATCTCACCGTGAATAAAGATGCAGCGGAGTCACTTTCTATTCACAATACTCTCTCTTACGTTTCTGATTCTTACTCTTAGGATATTACAGAAAGTAATCCTCGCAGTACCCTTTCTTAGCAGACAATTATAAATGTGCTCTGTTTTAGCAAATGGAATATACTGAATACCATTTTTTACTTTGAATTCAGTTTGTTTACACTGAAACAGCCAGACTGAAATTATTTTTTACCTCAAAGGAAGTCAGTGTGCAGAGTTAGGAATTACTTAGACTGCAGAAGAAGCATTTAGAGTGATTTGTATGTTTTAAGTTTGAAAGTTTTTAAAGATAAGGAGGTGGCAGTAGGTATCGTTGAGAATACAGAACGAAATTTTCTCACTTCACTCCAGAATGTGCTGAAAGTAAAGTTTCTGTATTAACTCTAGGATCTTTCTGCTCCATTGCACAGAGTCATAAAGTTAATCCACTTACAGCTACTGATTAATTTCAGCTATACAACTTTTAAAAACGACTTGGCAAAGTCTTTTGCCAGAATTAACTACGGCCTTTACAACACGGTGAATAATTGGTACCTTAGGACAGAGTCATAAAGTTAATCCACTTACAGCTACTGATTAATTTCAGATATACAACTTTTAAAAACGACTAGGCAAAGTCTTTCGCCAGATTTAACCACGGCCTTTACAACACGGTAATTATTTGTAAGTATGAAAGTCAGAGTGTTCACTAGCAGTAGGACCTTCACTGTAACTAGCAATTAGTTGGATTTCATTAAGGAAGCGTATTAATATACATTATTATCTGAAAGGAGAAGAAATATCATTACTTTATTTTCTGTCTTCTGAAGTTAAGCAGCATATCTATGTGTACTTAATGTAATGACAAGGAGCATAGTCAAGGCATAGAGTTACTAATTCTTTAGCTTGACGACACGTGGTAGGGGTTTAATGGAAAAATACTGCTTTCTAATTTAATAAGATCAATATTTAAAATTTGTTGCTGATTTTGGCTGTCTGCCCCCAATTATTTTAGGCATTGTCATGCTGTTAGAGCTTGAGAGATATGGTCAGAGTACCTGTTGCTCTCTGTCTCTACTATTTTGCTATAGACCATATTAACTTATTAACACCTACGTGGTATGGAATGTCACACCTCTAGCAGCCTACACAATTCTTGCATTCCAGAACATTTTTGAAAAATAAATGTAAAAAAGCACAAGATAAACAAATGTAAATATTTTGTGAACAATAAAAGCTGTTAAAACTGTACAAGTAACAATGTTATAATGCACACAAACCCCAAGTTATACATTTTGCAACCTTTCACAAACCAATTTTCATATCTTAAAAGCTGTACAACTGGGTGTATATTGTTAGGACATTTCTGATAGACATAAGCTTTTACATGACAATAAGAAATTCCTTTGTAAGTGCATGTTTATTGAGGTATTTACAGAAATATGAAAACATATGCTTAACTGTACAGGTAGCAAAACAAATAATACTGGATATTTCTTGAGATGTGCAACTTAGTACAAATATTAGACATTTTTCTTCACCAATATCTAAGATGCCATGCAACTATTTGCAAGTCATTTAGTTTTGAAGTATTAGCTATATATGGCAATATTGCTAATTTTCATACTTACTAGGAAACAACTAGCAATTTTTCCAGTACAGTGTGATATAAACCAGCATTGGCAAAATTGTCTTGTCTCCCACACTGATGTTTCACACCATATACGTCAATAACACGCACGTCTCTCAGGTATGAAAATCTGAATAATAAGTAGCAAACAAAGATGAATTTCTCCACTGCAGGACATCCTAGAGTAGCAATCTTAGTGACATTTTAATAACTACATGCCCCTTCTAATACTGCATAAGCTGGTAATTTACTTAAAGTATCTAGACCCAAGAAAGTTCTGGATGCCATACGGCAGTATGGGTGTGAGTTAACTAATTACTTTGGCTATTGATTCCACTTGATCGCACTTTTGATCAGTGCTGCTGTTGCATTGCTGCTTGTACTGATTGCTCAAGTGATGTGGAAACTGAAGCTACTTCTCTTAGTTACTGACTTGAATCTATTGGGAAAACATTAATGATTTTAATTTGCAACTTGATATTAATTACTTTATTTTTCCAACATAGCGTTGTCACTTAAACATATTTTATACTTATGAATTCTACCAGCATTAATTTTTGGATTATAATAGCCGTGAACAGTAGTCATAATACATTCCACTCAAAACAAACATCAACTGAGTGAGTTGTCATATGCAGTAAAAACTAGAAAGAGAAAAGTGTTTTTGCAGTGGGGCAAACCTCATACCCCTTAATCTTACAATACTTGTGTCCATGGTAGGAAACACACTGGTCTTGCAAGGAATGTTGCCATCACACAGAGTGATGGTGAGATTCAAGGACAAGATAATCAAGCAATAATGCCCAACAGGGTGTGTGTTAATGTGTAATTAATGCCTGCCCAGGGGTGTTGTGAGGCCCAGTCTCACAGGTAGAGGGCTTCTACACCCCTGGAAGGGCATTAATTACACATTAACACAAACCCTGGAGGGCATTATTTCACTTAGAGAATGGGCTAAAATTGTTGTGTTTTACTTACTTTTATATATTTTTTTAAGTACTAATTATATTTTTGATATAAAATAGTTCTGCCGCCTAAGGTTTCATACGCATTTTACATCCAAAATATATTAAAAAAAAATAGTACTTAAAAACATACATACATAAGTAAGACAGAACAATTTTACAGAGAGCCCATTCTCTAAGCTCTGGCAGAGATAATTCTGTCTTCACTATCTCTCACACATGCTACAAGGGATTGCTGGATCGCTTTCACACTTCACTCACTTACTCTCTGTGTCTCTCTCTCTCTCACACACACACACACACACACACACACACACACACACACACACACACTCTCTCTCTGCTTTCATGCATGCATTCACTAACACATGCAGAGAGAAACACACACACACACACACACACACACACACACACATTTCTGCTTCGCTTTCACACTTCACTCACTTACTCTCTGTGTCTCTCTTACATACACACACACACACACACACACACTCTCTCTCTCTCTGCTTTCATGCATGCATTCACTAACACATGCAGACAGAAACACACACACATACACACACACACACACATATTTCTGCTTCGCTCAATCAATCACTCTCTCTCTCTTACTCTCATACGTGCATATACTCTCACACACACGCTTTATTTATTTATTTTTTTTATTTTACACTAAACAGTAAAACAGCAAAAGTGCTGCTTAGTGAGTGTAAAATAATGGCTGCTTGCTCGCTCTCACTTTCACTGGCATACATACGAAGACTCACACGCAGACATAAACACACACACACACCTTTTTTGTTTACATTTTATAGGTTCATAGGTTCATAGGTTTATACTAGGCTATCTGCCCTAAGGCATTTATAAGCCTAGCCCAAATTTGTGTGGCTTACGCCGCCCCTTATATGAAAAAATACTGTACCCATTAGTTTGTTGTGCCTCTGTCCAGCAGTGACACAGAGATGATTCCCGGGGTAAACCTACGATCTCCCATCCACAGGTCAAGATTTCTCTTGAACAGAGCCAGCGAGGTGCTCTGCCTCACATGGACTGGGATTTTATTCCACAGCATAGAGAGTCTCTGAGTGATAAATCTATCCCTCCAGCACATCCTATTTATATCCGTGCTAAGGTTTAAGTTGCTTGCTCTAGTGGTTTTGGTGGATTTGGATTTTTTGAGGTGGAGCATGTCCATTAATTCCGAGTTGGACATGGCCTTGTATGTCAGGCACATGTCACCTCTGAGCAGACGGTATGCGACTGAATAGAGCTGGAGTTTCTTCACTCTGGCAGCATATGACAGATTTTGGAGTCCCTTTACCCTTTTAGTGAGGAACTTTTGGGGTCTCTCCAATTGCTGGAGATGTCGGGTGAGATACATCCCGAATGGGGCATTGTACTCGATCATTGGTCTGATAAGTGAAGAGTACAGGGGAACAATGACCTCACTAGATCTGGATGTGAATCCCTTCATGATCAGGTGGACAATGTAGAAGGTCTTTCTAACCACTTTAGCAACGTGAGTGTCAAAAGAAAGGCCACTGTCAACCTGGGTCCCCAGGTCCCTGATAACCTCTTCTGTGCTTAGTGGATTGCCACTTATATGGTAGCTTGGGGTTACCTTGTTTTTCCCGAAGGGTATGACTATACATTTTTTGGTGTTTAACTTCAGGCCATGGCTCTGGCACCAGCTATCTGTTTCCGTGAGTCCCTTCTGAAGGATATCCATGTCCGATGCACTTTCCACTATGGCGCCCAGTTTGCAGTCATCTGCAAACTTTGTCAGCCAAAGTCCTCCCATGTTGGCCTGTACTTCTGAGACGTAGATGCCGAACAATAGGGGGCCAAGGACCGAGCCCTGTGGGACACCACTTGTGACCGGCTTGGAGTCTGACATAGCGCCAGCAACTCTAACCCTGTGGGTTCTGTCCTTAAGCCAGTTTGCAACCCATCTTGTGACATATGGGTTTACATTTAAGCTGGTAAGTTTTTCTACAATACCCGAGTGGGGTATTGTGTCGAAAGCCTTTGCAAGGTCAAGGTAGGCTGTATGGACTGCCTTTCCCTCATCAATGGCCTTGGTGACTGTTTTGAAGAAGTCGACCAAGTTCAAAAGGCATGCTCTTCCCTTGACGAAGCCAAACTGGGTCGGGTCCAATGTCTGCAAGTCCGCTATATCTTTGTTTATGAGCTCCATTATGATCCTCTCCATAGCTTTGCAGACTAGACTTGTTAAGCTTATGGGGTGGTAATTACCAGGGTCCATAGAGGCAACGCCTTTGTGGAGTGGGACCACAGTTGCCGTACGCCACTCCTTGGGCACGTATCCTGTGGTAAGGCTGAGATTAAACAGCTGCCTTATGTGCGGGTTTAATTCCTCATTTAGCTCGTGTAGCACACAGCCGGGGACACCATCCGGTCCCATTGATGCTATGTTTTTAGCTTTAGAGAGAGCAGATTTCACCTGCGCATTTGAGATGTCTGGGAGGCTACACTCCGCTGGGATAGTTATCTCTCCTTTAGGGGGGAGAGGGGGGTGAAGTTTGCACTGAACCTGTCTGCCAGTATGTTGGCAATGTCTGTGGGTTCAGTGATTTTTGTATCATTTTGGACTAATTCTGAGCATATCTGGGAGTTTCCACCCAGGTTCCTGACATAGCTGAAAAAGGCCTTATGATTGTCCTTTGAATCCATGGCAATTTTTCTCTCAAAATTGGCCTTAGTTGATTTTATGAGTGCTCGTATTTTTTTTACTAATAATGATCAGGGTGACTTCCCTTTTATGGATTTTGTTCTATCATGTAATAGCTTTCTCCTCTTATTGTAAAGTTTGTTAATGGCTGGGGTCCACCAGACTGGACGTTTGCCCTTTGTGGAAAGAGTCTTGGTTTTATTCGGGATTGCCTGATCCATGCAGTCCTGGAGGTGTTCATAGAAGGCATTTGTAAGGGCTTCCGCAGCTTGGGTTGTGATTTCCACTGGCTCAGGGGCCTTGAAGGATACCACACCAGTCTTGAGTAGTGTGAAGTTTGCTTTAGAGAAGTTCTTCACTGTGGTCTTTTGTTTGGGGTGGGGCGGGATGTGGATTTCCAGTGAGATTAGTTTATGATCAGATCTCACCAATGAGGGATATACTTCCGGTGTGGAGCATTTTGTCCCCATGTTTGTGATAATGAGATCTAGTATATTTTCTCCTCTCGTGGGAACAGTGACTAGCTGTTCCATGGCATTTGAATTTATGAACTCCAGGAACCGTTGGGCTAGAAAGTTAGGGCTTGAGTAATGTTCCCAGTCTATATTCGGGTAGTTGAAGTCACCCAATATGATGGTGTTTGGAGATACATTTATACCCTCCAGTGTCTTCAGGAAGGCTGTGTGGGGTTCCTGAGTTTGAGAGGGTGGCCTGTAGCATGCTACAATTTGTAGAGCAGTTTTGCCTATGGTTAGTTGCACCTGGATGGTTTCCGAAGCTTCGTGCGTTACCACCAACCTGGAGGTGTGGGTATCCTTTATGAATATGGATACACCCCCTCCTTTTGTGGTGTGGTCCGGGTTTTGGGCCGGAACGCATGATATGAGGTAAAACCTAATAGTGCCGGGTGCTCTCAGGAGCCTTGAACCAGGTTTCAGTTACAGCACAGACATCAATGTTCTCCATACTGAGAAGGGCCTCGAGTGCGTGCATTTTGAGATTTAGACTTCTGGCATTGAGCAGCATTACCCTCAGTTTCTTCCCATTTTGTTTTCTAGGGTGGTAGGTTTAGAATTTGAGCCTTGCCTAAAAAAGGCACTATGGGGGTGGCAAGAGCCTTAGCCAATATCCGGAATCCCAGGGGTGACAGGTGCAAGCTGTCCCTTGCGAAACAGCGTGGCTTGTCAAGCATGTCATCCCAGGCAGACAGACACTGGATCCCCTTTGAATGACACCAGACATTAAGCCAATTGTTAAAGCTGATCATCTTGTCTCTATATTGTGGCATCATTCTTGGTGAAGGAAGGATACTGCTCAGGGTCAGGGTCATACCTGCTTGGGCTACATAATCAGAGAGCTCCTCTATGTCTCTTTTCATGTAGTCCAGGGAGGTACGTCTCAGATTGTTCACACCAGCATGGACAATGACTGTGTCATATTTGTACTTGCCATGGAGTGACCCGAGTGCTTGTGTTATGTGGCGGATTCTAGCGCCCGATAGGCAGCTTACTGTGACCCTCTCCTTGTTCAGCCTGGTGAGTGGGATGTCAGTGTGTCTGACTAAGGAGTCACCTATGACAAGTATGTTTGGTGTTGTATTTGGCCTTAAGGGCTGTGACTGCTTTGCACACTGCTTTTGTGGTTTATGTGTTGCTTGTGGGGTGTCTTGAGGTAGCAGTTGTTTGGGTGTCTGCTTTGGAGGCCTCTGCTATTTAGGTAAATTTTTACTCAGAGCCTCCGAGTATGTCTTTGTGTGTTTATGTGTTTGATTCAGTGGTGTGGTAGCATTATGTGAGGCTGGTTTTGTGGTGTGTGTAGTTGCCTTCTCCTCCTATCTGGTCTTGCCAGTCCTGAGTTGAGAGAGCTTAGCCTCCAGTTTGGCTAAATAGCTGCATCTCTCGCAAGTATTTGTGTTATGTGGGAGGAGGAGAGGGTTGTCTGTGTACATGAGGCAGTTATAACATTGCCTCAAGATTCCCAGATTCACCAGCTGGACCGGAGAGGAGATTGACAACTGACCTTTGGACATGCTAGAATAATATTGGGAATTCCTTAATAATTGAAAACAAGGGCCAGTGGGGAGTGAGGGTGTAGTGCTTTTAATTTTTAGTGCTGACTTATATAATTGCTTTAGTGAGCAAGTGCCAGGTAACTTGAGTGCAATGTGTTACAAGTAACTAAATGCAAAAACGACAAACAGTAACTTTCTTTCAAGTGAAATAAGGAAATAAGTACAGTAAGCAATGCAGATATCACTAGTGATCCACAGAAGCGCTGAGAAGCTGCGTATTAGGTGGAATTAGCTTCCAGGGAAATAAAAGTGCTGTTTATCAAGCGTAAAATAATGGCTGCTGATTCGTTTTCTCAGTCCGAGCTCCACGGCAGTTCGATATGCTGTAGTAAAGCTGCGTACTTGTTTTTCGGCGGGCATTACTTGTACATTAATACCTTGCTGGAGAATGCTCGTTCTCCAGTCAGAGTACTGATGTACAGTAAGCCCATTCTCTAATTAGTGTTAACAACTGCCTAGGGTGCTGGAGTCATTCTAAGGGGAGCTAGTATGTACCAGCTTTGGATAAGATTGCTAGCTGACCTTAGTGATTTGTCAGGGTTCACCTGTACCTCCTATACTATCACTTTCATATTCTGTGTTAAGCTCTTGCTGCTTTCATAGGGCCATTTTTTAACAGTGTCAGTCTCTCAACAATTGTTAATGTTCCTATATAGGGATATTGATTATAGAGAACAGAGCAGGTAGTAAACCACAGGACTGCAAGGAAAAACAAAAAGGAGGCATGGAGGAAACAGTTCCAAAAGCTGTCAGTGAAATATATATATAGGATAAAAGAGCACAAGCTATTCCAGGTTACCTTCCTGTTGTTGGGGGTTTCATATTGTCAGGCTGCATGTCATGGTGCTTTACTGCTGAGGGGAACTCATCATATTAAGCTGCAGAGTAAAGCAGCATGTCAGGTTAGTGCCCTGTTTTCGTGGGGCTAACCCTCAGATAATATGTCATCTGCACACAGACCAGCACATCTGTCACAGGGGAAATGAGGCCACCTCTACTGATGTTTCTCCGCACACTGTCAGTGCAGTTTTGTACGAGGAATGAAAGCGGAACCAAGCCCATTTACTTGTACAGAATGGCAAAAGTTACTAATTTTCACAGCATTGTTCCACACATGTTTGGGGCCACCAAAATGAGGTGGGCTGATAATGCTGACACTATTGATGTCTGCCAAGAACACACATGCATACATATCAGGGATGAATCTGTATTACCCAAAACTATACGCATCCTGCCAAGAGACTGAAGAAACAGAAACATCTGCAAATGAAGACAGAGGTATTACTGCCCTATACAATTGTGGAATGTATATCCTTCACAGGCCTAAATCAGACAAAGCATTTCTGGACTAGAATTGACAGTGAATTGTACAGGACATCACTGCTGTGGGAAACCATAATAAGACTGTAACATAGGTGCATCAGTGGGTCTGTATTATGATACTGCATGACCAAACCAAGACACGGGATATTGCTAGAGACAGGTCTTACACAGGTGGTAGACCACCAACTCAACAGAGTCATTTCACAGAGGTAGAGGAGTTCCTAGTATTACTGTCTGGGGCAGCTGAGAAATCTCACATAACTGCTGGTGGACGAGAACTGTGAGATGAGACTGTATGAGTGTCTGTGAGGAATGTAGTATGTTAGAATTACCCTGCTATAGTGCCATTTCCAGTGTCTCACAAATGTGCATGCTGTTTTCAGCAAGTATCTATGCATATCTAACCAACAAATAGCACTGTATGAGGAAAAACCAAGCACCGGGCAGCTCTTGAATGAAACCAACAAATTTATTGAACCAAAAAAAACACAACGTAATTCAAGAGCTGCCCGGTGCTTGGTTTTTCATTCAAGAGCTGCCCGGTGCTTGGCTTTTCATTCAAGAGCTGCCCGGTGCTTGGTTTTTCATTCAAGAGCTGCCTGGTGCTTGGTTTTTCCATTCAAGAGCTGCCCAGTGCTTGGTTTTTCCTCATACAGTGCTATTTGTTGGTTACTTGTTTTGGTTTCGCACTGTTCCTCAATTTTTGCTATCTATGCATATCTATCTACTAGGTACATCAAGGCTAACAAGGTATGTAAGTGTACAGGGGCTAACAGTATTATCAGCAGGTAGCTGCAAGTGCCTGTCTATTGTGCTAATCACACCAAGAAGGAATGTTGCATAGATGTCCATCACTGACATAATAGCTTCATAGGTTGGTACTAGGCTATCGGCCCTAGGGCCTATACAAGCCTAGTCATAACAATCCGCTGCCTATTTCTTTTCACAATATTTACTTCCCTGGACCCCTGTCAGCAGGATGACTGACGTGATCCCCAGGGTGAATTTCTTATCTCCCATCCAATCATCAAGGTTCCTTTTAAAGAGGCGCTTTGCTTGACATGCATGGGCAATCTATTCTAGATTCTGGGAAGTCTCTGGGTCAGGAACCTATCCATCCAGCATGTTTTGTTCATTGTGATGACAAGATTTAGATCCCTGGAGCATGTGGCTCTGAGGGATTGGGATTTCATTAAGTGTAGCATGTCCAACAGCTATGGGTTTGACATGGCCTTGTATGTTAAGCAGAGATCGCCTCTGAGTAGACATTATGCGACAGAGTATAGCTGGAATTTTTTTAGTCGGTCAGCATAGGGCATCTGCTTTAGGCCTGTGATTCTTTTAGTGAGGTATTTCTGACACCTTTCCAGTTGTTGCAGATGTCTTGAGAGGTACATACCAAACAGTGTGCTTTAGTCTATAATGGGTCTAATGAGGGATGAGTACAGTGGGACAATGACTTCCTTTTTTCTGGATGAAAAGCCCTTAGTGATGAGGTGTGCCACATAGAAGGATTTCCTGACTGTTGTGGCGATGTGGTTATCGAAGGTGAGACCACTGTCCACCTGTGTTCCTAAGTCTCTTATCACACTTTCGATGTTTAGTGTACTGCCATCTATGTGGTAATTCATGGGTATGTGTTTTTTCCCAAAGTGGATAACTATACATTTCTTGGCATTGAGTTTGAGCCCATGGCTCTGGCACCTAGCATGTGTTTCTTTTGTAGAATATCCACATAATTTGGGGATTCAATAATGACTCCCAGTTTGTAGTTATCTGCAAACTTTGTTAGCCAGAGTCCCTTAGTGTTGGCCTGTACTTCAGAGAAGTAGATGCCAAACAAGAGCAGTCCCAAGACTGAACCCTGAGGTACTCCACTTGTCACTTGTCTGGAGCTAGATTTGGAGTTGGCTACTTTTACAGTGTGGGTTCTGTCAGTAAGCCAGTTGGTAACCCATCGAGTGACACAGGGATTAATGCCCAGCTTAGTAAGTTTATATGTGATTCTAGAGTGGGAGATGGTGTCAAAGACCTTGGCGAGGTCCAGATAGCCTGTTTGGACTGCCTTACCCTCATCCACAGCTCTGGAGACTGATTCAAAGAAGTCAATCAGGTTCAGGAGACAAGATCAGCCCTTCCCAAACCCAAACTGGGTGGGGTCCAGTGTTTGAAGGTTGCCAATGTCTTTGTTTATAGGTTCCATGGCCTTGTAGATCAGGCTCATCAGACTGATGGGGCAGTAGTTCCCAGGATCCAAGGTGGAGCTCCCCTTCTGGAGTGGAATAACTGTAGCTGTGCGCCACTCAGTGGGCATGAAGCCTGAGGTGAGGCTATGATTAAATATGACACTCAGGTGAGGTGCCAGTTCGTTTTGTAGTTCATGTACTACACAGTCCGGGATGTCATCTGGTCCCATGGATGCTGTATTCTTAGCTTTGGAGAGTGTGGTTTTTACCTGTGTGGGCATTATTACTGGAATTTGGCAATCTTTTGGTATTGAGATGGGCTCTTTAGGGAGTGAGAGGGGGTTGAAGTTGGCACTGAATCGATCTGCCAGGATATTGGAAATATCCTTGGGATCAGTATATTTAATGGCATTCTGTTGTAGCTCAAAGCAGATCTGAGCATTGCCATCTAGATTCTTGACATAGTTATAGAATGCCTTGTGGTTGTTTTTGGAATTTTTGGCAATTTTATTTTTGTAACTAGCTTTGAAGGATTTTATGAGGGACCTCAGCTTCTTACTGAGGCTGGTAAGGGAGTTTTTTGCATCCAGGGATTTTCCTCTTTTCTGCAACAGTTTCTTCCTTTTGTTGTAAAGTTTGTTTATGGCAGGGGGCCAACAGATTTGCTTCCTTTTTTTGGAGGAGAGCATCTTGGTTCTATTTGGGATGGCACGATTCATGCACAAGTGGATGTGCTCATACAGTGCCGTAGTGTAGTATTCATCAGTCAGACTTTCAGTTCCCGTCTGCATGGGTGTCATGACGTTTGTCACATCTGACTTGAGTAGCATGAAGTTGGCTTTGGAGAAGTTTTTATGGAGGTTTGCTTACTGGGGCTGTGGGGGAGGGATGTGGATGTCAAGGGGGATTAGCTTATGGTCAGACCTGACCAAAGAAGGGGTGACCATAGGTGTGGAGCATCAAATTCCCATGTTGGTAATGGCCAGGTCTAGGATATTGGAGCCCCTGGTGGGACTATGGATTAGTTGATCCAGGGCATTGGAATTTATGAATTCCAAGAACCGTTGGGCAAAGGTGTTGGTACATGAATAGTTTTCCCAGTTAATGGCAGGGTAGTTGAAATCACCCAGTATTAGAGTGTTTGGTTGTATCTAAATATTTTCTAGTATGTTTAGAAAGGTGTAGTGAGAATCTTGGGGCATGGTGGGGGATCTGTAGCAAGCTACAATTTGAATTGCAGTCTTACCTAATGTTAGTTGCACCTGGAGAATTTCAGACGTATTGTGTTGGGCAACTAGCCTGGAGGTGTGAATATCCTTGGTGAATATGGACACCCCTCCACCTTTAGTGTTTCGGTCCTGGTTTGGTGGCCGAAAAGTGTGGTATGAGTTGTAGCCTGTTATTGCAGAGATGCTCTCTGGAGCCTTGAACCAGGTCTCAGTTACTGCACAGATATCGATGTTCTCTATTTTTATGAGTGCCTCGACAGAGTGCATTTTGAGGTTTAGACTTCTAGCATTGAGTAGCATTACCTTCAGATTTTGCATGCTTGTACCTGTTACGGTGGTGGTTTTGTCATTTGAACTTTGACTAAAAAAAGCACTGTAAGGGTGGCAAGAGCTTTAGCCAGTAACCTGAATCCCAGAGACGACAGTTGCAGACCATCTCTGGCAAAGCATCATGGTCTGTCGGGCATGTCATCCAGGCAGACAGATACTGGATCCCCTTTGAATGACACCAGAAGCTTAGCCAATTGTTGAAGTCAATAATTTTGTCCTTATACTGTGGTATTATTCTGGGCAAAGGCAGGATGCTACTCAGGGCTAGGGTCATACCTGCCTGGGCCACATGATCCGAGAGCTCTTCCATGTCTCTTTTCATGTAGTCTAGGGAGGTACGTCTCAAGTCATTCACTCCAGCATGGACAATGACAGAGTCATATTTGTAATTGTTGTAGACTGACTTGAGTGCATGCGTTATGTGGTGGATCCTGGCACCCAACAGGCAGCTGACTGTAATTTTCTCCTTGTTTAGCTTGGTGAGTGGGACATCAGTGTGCCTGAATGTAGAGTCACCTATGACTAAAGTGTTGGGTACATTGTCTTGCCTTAAGGGCTGTTGTTGGGTGGCACACTGGTGTTGTGAGCTATGTGACACTTTGGTTGTGATTGGTGTTTGCATTTCAGCTTCGGAGGTCCTTGTTGCTTGGGCTGGTTACTGTTAAGGGCCTCCGCATATGAGGGTTTAGTGTTGCTATGTGAGGATGTTGGTGGTGTGGGTTTAGAAGGGCTATGTGTTGCTTGAGGTGTAGTGCGGGTGTTAGCCTTCTCCTCTTGACTGTCTAACACAATCTTGGGTGGAGAGAGCTTTGCTTCCCGTTTGGCTATATAAGTGCATCTCTCACAGGTTATAGTTTTGGGTGGTAGGAGGAAAGGGTTGTTTGAATAATGTCAGGACTTTGCCAGATGTGGGTGTCAACCATGGCATAAATCAGTGGATGTGCAAGCCATTGATACAGGCAGACATGGCCACTATCCAAACAATATCCGAAATGTTGAGTGTGCAGTGTGGCCTTTGAGAGGAACTTTGACTGCTGTAGGAATTATGTTATATAGAGACTTAGAGAGCAGACATGCCTGCGGATGGCAGTGGTGGCCATAATTACATCCATTGATGCCTTCCTAAGTATACTTCAAAACACCTAGCATGGCCATGCAAGGGGTCATATGTGCAATCTATGGTCACAGTCTAGTTGTACCCAGATGACACCTGCTATCCATGAGGCTGTATCACTGTCATCACTGGTCATGGCTGCCTCCACCCCTGGGCATATAAATTTACAGTGTCAGTTCCAATACTCTGCAGTGTTGATTCCAGGGGCACCCCTGCAATGGCAGTTACAATACATGCCACAGAGCAATGACATCCTCATCCTCTGTTTGTTTCCTCAGAACAATACTTACTCAGTATCATTCACAGGGTCATGCATGCCCTGCCAACAGGGAGGTATCATATTAGTGCCTAGTGGGAAGTCACTCCCCATGAATGCTGATGAAAGTCATACATGTCCCAAACATGAATGCTGAATGAGTGTATATGTGACAGAGTAGGAACAGGACTGGAAAACTTGTAATGAGTCCCTTGTTAGATATTGGAAAGCTCTTGTAGTAAGGATGGTTAATGCTACACAAATCATTGTGGCTACAGGCATGGGCATTCCAAAGACTCTCCTGAGCTCAGTGTAAGTGCAGCACACTCTGTGTAGTGTCTCTGCCCACACAGTAGTAGCTGGTAATCTTCTCTTGTTGGAGGTGATGGTATATTAGCCATTGTCAGACCCAAGTGCAATGTGGAGGGTGACATGTAGCATCATAGACACTAGTTCTATAGGGGGCCACTGACTCAAGCTGTCCTGCTAATAGTAACGCTTATCCTGGTATCTTAATATGGGTAAAGATTCTGTACACTAGTGAGTCCTGATTTTTAGAAGAGGTGATTATTGTGCTGCCATGCCTCTCCAAACTATATACATATCTGAATCGCTGGGTCTATATTACCTGAACGAAAACCCGACTGAGCGAATCTCAGTTGAGTGACACCTAAAGAGCGAAACCCGCTAATATTGCAAGAATGAACGGAGATCACTGTAGGGAATTCGTCCCTTTACTTCAATGTAGTGCGATCTCGGAGATGGTATATTTAAGTAGGGAGGTGTGGGGGTGCAGGGAGGCTTGCCCCCCCTGCATAAAATAGTTAGTGAGAGTTTACCTGTTTTACTTGTTAAGTTTCACGGGTTAATATTAGCGGTTTTCACTCTTTATGTGTCGCTCAACTGAGATTCGCTCAGTCGGGTTTTCGTTCAGGTAATATAGACCCGAATCGCTCCACCTTTGTTTAGCTCAATTATATCCATACACAATGGATCTAATTAGCATGTCACCTCTGACTTGTATGCTATTAGGCAGTCATTAGCATACCATTCATACTGCATATGATATGGGTCTCGGATTCATCTCCTCTAAACACGTCACCACTAACTATGCTACAAGTTCGTGTTGTTGCCTAGCTTGTTGCCTCACAGGGTTCGTTTCTCTGGCGATCTCTGCTGATGGTTTCTGTTTGCATGTGTGTCTGTCTGTGTTCGTGGGTTTTCCTCCGGTTTCCTCCCACATTCCAAAGACCATTCCAAAGGCAGACATTCTCCTCATTTCTCCTGCCGCTGAACTCTGTGGAACCTGGAACCTAATGGACATTCCTCGTCAACAAATAAAAAAAAAAAAAAAAAAAAAAAAATGCTATTTTACATAATGTCGTGTTTGTTTCTGAACACCCCTATTAAATTCCATGCAAAAGTGAGATTTCTTTTTTAAGTGTTGTTAGATAAAAAAGGTTAAAATATTTCTTAATAAAATCCATTATGCAACTGCTGCTATACCTTTAAACATAGGAGTACAATATGACAAAATGTTAGACATAGTTATCTTAGTAACTCCCTGAAACCTTCATGAGAATAAGTCAAACTATGTTTGAGATACAGACATTCAAATAGAGAGGCTAAAATCATTAAAACTGTAATAAGAGCAAAATCTGCCTGAAGTGGTCAGCAGTGAAGCAATTAATATTTTACAAGGATGCAGAACATTTTCTCTTAAAACTTTCTTTAAACAATCCCTAGAATAATAATAAACTATTTAATATAATATAGAAGAATTCTTAAAAAAAATCAAGAACTGGAAGGTGTTGAGATATCTAACAAGGAAAAATATGCCATAATAAGGATAGTGGAGAAACTGTGTAAGAGATATGTAAGTCTGAAAAAGTCATCACTGCTGTCGTAAAATAGCTGTCTGTGAACTAAGTAACCCAAAACAGCGTTTCAATAGCATACATTAAATGATTGCTGAACTATGGAACCTGAGGATTAGACAAAGCAGATGGCTGTTACATTAGATGAGTATTGCAATGTGGCAGTTGGTTATAACTGCTGCATGTAGACAGTTCTTCCACTTTCAGTAATTATAAGGAAAACTTAATTCTGCTATGAGACTCACCTGTCTCAGGGTCACATTCATGCTCACAGGGGTCAAGAAGACGTTTCCCACATAATTCCATTGTCCATGGTCCACTGGCATTCTGCTGGTAGAACAAGGTTACCTGGGCAGGGTTTAACCAGTCTGAAGCATCCAGATGACTTCCTTGCAGGAGTATAAATCGACTTCCTGTGAAAAAATAACATATAAGGAAATAGCCTTACACTATGTGCCTGCTGTTTTCTGGAAACATCACTACTACAAATTGTGATAGCAGACAAAACACAATACACAATATGCTTAAATATGCATTTATTTACAAGTGAAGTTAAAAGAGCTGTATTTACTAAAGCAATCATCTGACATGCACATAATTTTAAAATAGCAATTCATAATTTATTCATAGCTAAGTGCAAAATGACTAAGATAATATAAAGAGAGACACCTTCTTGTGGATAATAAATGGACAGTTTGATAGAACTTCAAGAAGATTTAGAAATTGACATTTTGTTGTAATGAAACTGCATTACAACGGTGACAAGTAGAACATATTAAAACGTCAAGTGAGAAAAGGCACGTAAGTTCTTAATATAATTAAAACGTATGCTTCTTATCACTGGTGACCTGAAGAATATAACGCAACACTTTCAGCTACTCTCTTTTTGTTTAGACAAGACAAAGACTGAAGTAAGTATAACTAACATTTAACAGGTGTGGCATAGAAATAGCACTTCTCACAGTACAGCTCTAGTGCATTTTAGTTATCCCACTTTTCTCTTTCCCCTTCTCAGTGGGCAGAGCTGTAAATCTCCCTTACTTTTCTTCAATTTGTTCATGTAAAATCAAGATTGCTTGAGATGTGAAGAAACTCAGTAAATTGAAAGCATGTTAGATTAGATCAGGTTTATGATTTTAACACAGGATTCAAATGCCATTAACAAGAAAAAAAAGTGCCATATCCAACAAGGTCTCCTAAACTTAAACAAAGGGAATCCATTAAAACTTGTGGAAAACTCTCCCCACTATGTGACAATCTAACCCACAAACATAATGCTTCTGAGACATTAAGGGCTTATTATGTAAAACTGCTAAGTTAACTAAAACCCTAATAAGCTCACAAAGCCCCATAAAATTGGACAACCCCTGCAGCCACAGGTACTGGAGGTGCTTAAAGGTGGTTATGGGATTAGTTTTAGTGGAATGTCCACTAGCACAATTTAACCATGCCAAGGACACTACGTCAGCGGTATTTTTCTTACCATAATTTGTATTCTATCTTTCCTTTAAAAAAAAAAAATAAATTTACTCTGTTTTTTCTGTCTCCTAACTTCTTCACTGTGTTGACTGGACATGGCAGATAAGAAGGGTACCACGGGCTTCAAGCACTGTGTTCAGTGTAGTAGAAAAATGCCCAATGTGGATAATCATGATACTTGTGTTTATTGTTTAGGGGGTCCCTCACTTTTCGATGAAACCCTTTGTGACATCTGTAAAGGATTCAGCTCCCGTACGCTTGTGAAGCTCAAGAATAAATTAATGCTTAAAGGACTATTAAAATCACCTTTTATGGAGACTGTTTCTGAGTCAGAGGACTCATCACCTTCAAAGAGAGAACACAAAAAGAGGAGCAAGTCATTAACCTCCTCTCCTCATGATTTTGAGACTAAGCAACAGGAACAGAGACAGAAATCCCCTAAATTGGCACCATCTTTAGCTTCGAGGCCTAAACCTTTAACCTCAGCACCGGTCTCGGTTCTGAGTCTTCAACCAGCTTTGGTGCCAACTACTTCTTTGGCTCCTATGACTACACTGACAATGGCACTGAGTATTACCACAACTTTGGCACTGACTCACCTGTCAGCAACAACAATAGATGTCCCAGAACCAGTCACTCCCCCCAGCCCTATATTTCATATTGGTCATTCGACTTCGGTGCCGAAAGGTGAAATAGTCCCCCGGACCAGACATTCCCTCCTCGGTGGCTCCATTTGCTGGCTAGCAGTATAGCCCTTTCTTAGACCTACTTCACCCTCAGGGATGTCTACATGATCCTCCAAGAGTCTTTCAGAGCTGGATGTAGTGAGGGTAGTGGATCAATTCTTGATGGCCAGAGGACTTTACACTCCCATCTAAACCCTCCCTCCCACTTGAAGCCGAGGGATTTTATCCAAGGACTCCACAATATTTTCCTCCTTCGACCTCTTTCCTGGTTTTGGAGCACCTGTCACCAATGCCATCCCTTGTTCCAGCCTCTTTGGTACGGGTGGTAGATCTTACCATGATACCGGAGCTTGCCCTTTGGTCTTCGGCTCCTTCTGAGGTGGGCCATCCTTGGGACTGAGAGTGGTCTATCAGCACCGGCTTTACTGGCATGGTGTCTCCTTTCTACAAACCTGCCTTGGTTCCAGTTGCCCAGCCGGAGCCGTCTCTTCCCGTGGCTCCCTCCCTGATGGCGAGTTCTTGGGACCGGGGTGTGACCCCAGTCCCGAGGTTCCCAGCTCCTGCCCTGCTTTGGGAGGACCAGCTTTCCAGGTGATGGAGAGGACTCTGGCCTCTGCTGCCTTTCAGCATCAGAGACCTATCACCCCCCGTCCTCTGAACCACAGTTGACACAGCCCACTACTCATGGGGACCAGGCTCCAGAACCTCAAGACACCCTTCTCCAAGGTTCCCCCTCTGCAGCATCCTCCTCGAATACTCCTGTCGAATAGGTTCCTCGCAAGAGGTCATGCAAGAGGAAGCATGTGGATTCCCCGGAGGAATCCTTGACCAAAGATATGGACTACGATAAAGGGGAAGGGTCCCCATGATCACTCGCTGATTATGTCTTCTTTGTAGAAATCTTGGAGATACTTAAGCAGTGGGGTGATTGGAAGTCCACCACCCCTTCCCCTGAGTAGTCCATATTCTTGCAGGCTTTCCAAGCCCGGCCCTCTACCTCTTGGGTAACCCCGCCTGCGGATGAACTCGCACCACTTATCATGCAAAATGCGTGGAATAGTCCTGATACCATTGAACCTATTCCTCGGAGGCCAGACAAAATTCTCTAACCCCCTAAGGATAATCCTCAATGGTCTAAGGCCCTTCCAGTAGATGCTATGGTTGTGGCAGTGGCCATAGAAAAGAGCTCACTGAGGAGAGCTCTACTGTCCATCCCCCAAACAGGGAGTCTCGGGCGATAGACAGAATGGGGAAGGAGGTGTATTCTTCAGCGATCTTTGCCATTCAGTCTCTGAATTACCTGGCATGTTTAACTCAACTCCAGAGAGACCTCATTACCAAACTGTCAGAGACCCTGGCAGGAGCAGTGTCTGATGAGATACAGGACAAAGTTGCCTCACAGCTTCCGACTCTGGAATCCATCTCTAATTCATCCATGAGGTTGATTTTGCACTCAACCGAAGGGGCAGCTAGAGTAATGGGCGTGGGCGTTGTTACAGGATGTCACACCTGGATGCATCTATGTGACTTCGTGGACCCTTTTAAGTCTTCCTTTCTTAACACCCCTGTGGAGGCCTCATCCCTTTGTGGCCCAAAGGTGAAAGACACTTTAGCCAGGTGTGAAAAGGATGGTAAGACCTTGTCTGCCATGGGCGTGCATTTTTCCACACCTCAGTGATCCTATTCCAGGAATCAGAAGAGTGGAAAGATGTGGTAGAAAAATTCCCAAGGTCTTTCCTGTGACACACATGGCGCATCCCCCCCCCCCGGGCAGAGGGGAGATCTCAACTGGAAGACATCCCTTCTGAGGCAGAGGGGGTCCACTTAACCAGGGTTCCAGAGATTCTTTCTCTGGACAGCCTTACCAGTGGTCCTGAAGAGCGGCCCGATTGCTTACCTCTGGAAGCAGTCTGGGGTAGTTTTTCTCTGCACCATCTTGCCTGGCAAAAAATAACTTCAGACTCTCGGGTGCAGATGATAATCACCAGAGGTTATCTAATCCTCTTCAACCTTTTCCCAAAGCCTTTAAGGCGCATTCTCGACATACCATCCAGTCAAAGGGAATCAGCAACTTAAGAAATCCAAAAGCTGCTTCAAAAAAGAGTCATCCAAACAGTACCTCCAGACCAAATAAAATCCATTTTTTACTGAAGTTTCTTTTTAGTGCCAAAGAAAACAGGGGACTGGAGGCCATGTCTGGACCTCAGCATCCTAAACAAATTCATCCAACAAAAGAAATTCCAGATGGTCGTGGTACAGTCTATACTCCCCTTCCTGGGGAAAGACGATTGGATGTGCTCTGTATATCTTCAGGATGCATATTACCACATAAAAATGGACAAGCGATCCAGGAGATTTCTCCACTTCCGGCTGGGAGCCAATCACTACCAATTCCGAGCACTGCCCTTTGGTCTCTCCACAGCCCCCCAGAGTGTTCACAAAATACATGGCAGTGATAACAGCTCACATGAGATTGCAAGGATTTTGAGTGTTTCCATATCTGGACGATTGGCTCCTCACCACTCCAAACCAAGCATCTACTGGTCTCAGCAATCCATTTCACTCTATGTCACCTGAAACAACTAGGGATAATGGTGAATAAAGACAAATGCAAACTAATTCCTTCTCAAAGACTGGAATTTATAGGGGCAGAATTTGATACCCAATCATGTCTAGTCTACCTCCCTCTTCATAGGATACAAAGAACCAAAGCGCAACTCTGAGGGATACTCAGCCAGGACAAAGTGCCAGTTCGAGCAGTCCTTCAGCTTCTAGGATCCATGGCAGCATCTATAACAGTGGTACCTCTGGCAAGGCTGCATATGAGGCTTCTTCAGTGGCTTATGCTAACACAATTGTCCTGTTTGAACATCCCTATGTCATTTCAGATCAGGATAACAGATCACTGCAAACAAGACTTACGTTGGTGGATGATGCCAGAAGAGAACCTATGGTGTTGTCCTTTCTCGCCTTCTCATCCCAAAGCCATAGTGACCATGGACGCCTCCCTGATTGGGTGGGGGAGCATTATCAGGGAAAGACTGCCCAAGGCAATTGGTCAGTCATAGAGGCCAATCTGCATATCAGTGTTCTAGAACTGAGGGCAGTGCTTCTAGCTTTGCAAGCATTCCAATCTGCTTTCCCTTCAGGAACAATTGCCATCAAGTCCAACAACATGTCAGTAGTCTGGTACATCAACAAACAAGGTGGAACCAAGTCTACCTATTGTGTCGAGAGGCCATGAGAATTTGACAATGGGCGATTGCTTCTGACTGCTTTCTAATAGCAATGCACATTCCCGGGAACTCCAACGTGATTGCAGACAAGTTGAGCAGATGCATTCTCCTGCTCATGAATGGTCTCTCAAGCCTGCAATAGCATTCGCTGGGGCCACCCTTGCTGCAACTTATTCACATCCCCCTTAAACTACAAATGTAACAGCTACTTTGCCCTGATTTCCCCCGAAGTTGGAGTCCCCGAGGTATGCTCTTGTACACAGTTGGCCCGCGGGACTTCTTTATGCCTATTCACCAATACCTCTGATTCCCAAATTTTTGATGAAGACCTGTTGTTTGAGAAGCAGAGTGATTCTCATTGCTCAACAACAAATTTGATTCTCCTTCATTTGGCCTCACCTACTACAGAAACCTTGGATTCTGGATCCAACTCCGGAACTACTATCACATCCACAGGGATTGACATATCCAAATTTATTGAACCTCAATCTGACAGCTTGGTTCCTCCACTTCCGGTGATTGCCAGGCAGAACAGCTTGTCCTCCCCAGTTCACAGCATCCTTCTGGCTTCCTATAAACCTTCCCCCAGGAAACTTTACTTCAGCAAATGGAAGAGATTTATTATATGGTCTCATGAAAAAGGGATAAATCCCTTCTCTCCACCGACATCAATGGTTTTAGACTACCTATTGAATCTTCTTCAGTCAGGAGCTGCAGCTTCTTCAATTAGTGTACACCATGCAGCAATTTCTGACTTCCACAATGGTTTTGAAGACTCATCCTTAATCTCTCACTGTCTCTGTAAAACTTTTCTTAAGGGAGTTCTTCACATTAGAATCCCCCCCCCTTCAAACAACCGATTGAACCATGGAATTTGACATTGGTTTTACAAGCCTTGACTCAGCCTCCCTTTGAATCTGCTGCCACTTGTGACCTAAATGTTTTGTCCTGGAAAAACATTATTTTTAGTGGCCATTACCTCAGCGAGATGAATTTCTGAGTTACAGGCATTATCTATTAAACGTCCCTACATGGTCTTCCATAAGGACAGAGTATCACTACGGACTAACTTTCCTTTTCACCTAAAGTTGTCTCTAGTTTGCCAATTATTCAGATGATTGATCTTCCAGTCTTCTTCCTGAATTTCCCAAACAAAGGAGAGTATACATTACATTTGCTTAATGTACACAGACAACTTCATTTTTATCGTAACAGAGCTAAACCCAAAATGAAAGTCCGAGCAATTGTTCATGTCATACTCAGGACCAAAATTGGGAAAAATGGTTTCCAAGGTTACATTGTCTAAATTTGTGAGGGACTGCATTTCCTTTATTTATCAACAAAACAAGGCTTCCTCACCTTTTAAAATCAAAGCACATTCCACAAGATCAGTTACAACATCTGTTGCTTTTCATGCGAGAGTGTCCATGGACATTTGGTGGCAGCAACATGGGCCTCTCTTCATACATTTATCACTCACTATAAATTTGATATGGTCTCCAGGGGGAGAGTATCCTTTGGTTCAATGGTACTCAGGAGTATTCTTCCATAGGGCAAGATCAGATAAAGATGTTATGTTCTTACCATAATGTTCCATCTGTGCTGCTGATTTTCATTCATTCATTACAACCCACGCAACAACCCCTCCGAAAGACTCTTGCAGGTTCGACTATGGTCCTATTCTAGGATAAGGCAGTTGCTCAGAAAAAGCCTCCGCCTTTCTGTCTGTGGTCTATCATTTCCTTATGGGCAAAATCGATTTGAGGTAATATGAGAGAGGCACTATGGGTAAGGACGTAGCTTGAGAGGTTTTTGGCTGGCGCGAGTTTGGTATAATGACTGACTCGGTTCCGAGGATGGAACTGACACCCATGAGTAATGAATGAATAAAGATCAACAACACAGATGGAATGTTATGGTAAGACCATAACTTCTTTTTATGCACCAGGTTTATTAAGTACACAAGATTGCTGCACTAGCTTTTTCTTTTTTTTTTCTTTTCGTTTGATAGACATTATAAAAATATCAAAATAAGATTACTTGCTGTGCTTGGGGGTCTCCCAGTGACTGCAGGGTTCCCTTTTGCTTAAAGCTGGCTATGGATTCTTTCAAGTGTACGAGGTATTAAGAGCTGAGAGCACAACCAGTGTGAAAGAAGAGTCTCAACCAATGATAATTCCTTATATTAATTAGGCTTGAGTGCCACCTTCATCTGATTGGCTAATATTTCATGTATGTGATTGCCAACCTCTTCCACTCTATCTGGCTTTGTCTAATTTTCCAAAAACTCTCTCTCACTATTTGGATGCATAAAAGCTGTAATAATGACTTTAAAATTCAAAAGACTAAGAGATAAAGACTCAAAAGCTTTTTTTAAAAACTATTTTAAAATCTATAGTGGTATCTCTAGATAGTTAGAGGATTCACAAGCTATGAGCTCCAGCAGCTGTTTTTATAACACAGGAAGAATAATGTACATTGGAAATAGATGAGACACAGTGATCCAAAAGCTGTTACTGCAGCTAATAAAGTGGAAAGGGATTAACACCTGTTATCACAGTTAATAGCAAAAAAGATCAAGTAAAAGAATGGAACAGCTGTTCCAACAGCTAAAGCTGAGACACTCCTAAGAATAAGGTCTAAAGAGGGAAACAGCTGTTTTAAAATCTTGCACCTATAAGATTCCAACAGCTGTTATATCAGCTAAAGAACTTAAACTACTAATGAAAGAAATGGGCATCTGTTTCAGCAGTTCACTCCCACCATAAGGCTTTAGTAGCTGTTACGACAGCTAAAAAAAGTAATGTCTCTCTAAAGCTCACCCACCCTTTGAATGTTCTAGATCCATGCAGTAGACATTGATAACATTTGTTAGCCCATTGATAGTTACCCTTTAGGGATCACATCAGTGCTCGAAATTTTCTGTCATAAAATGGGTATTATTTATTTTATTTATTTATTTAATCAATATTTGTTTACCAGGAAAGTCCGACTGAGACAGAGCCCACTTTCAGCAGAGGCCTGGGGAGAAAAGTTCCAGATAGTTGTCTTTTGAATGTGGGAGAAAAGCAGAGCACCCAGAGGAAACCTACATGAACACAGGGAGGACATGCAAAATCCACATGCAAGGCACCCCAGCCACGAATTGAACCAGAAATCTTCTTCTTGTGAGGCAACAAAGCTAATGACTGCATTACTGCATCGACCATGTTAAGTGAGCATTGTGGTTCTGATGGATCACATTCTAGTGTTTGGAACTTTTAAATAAGTGCATGACCAGGAGCAAGAGATTGTGCTGAAAATTATTAAGACATCATGACTCACACTAAATACAGAAAAGTGCAACCTTCAATGTCTCATTGGTGATGACATACGACCAAAAGCAAACAAGAGTCCTCAGAAATGACACAATCAGTTTCCTGGGCAAATTTTTGCCAGGGATGTTAACAATGTTATATTTTCAACAGACCTATTATGTAAAAGTACAACGTGGACAAAAGGAGTTTCCAAATAGGAGGATTTCAAATGTTTGACCTGTGTGTTGATGACTACAGCAGCACTTGCATACTATGATGTCACTAATTCTGTTGCAGACAGAGCCAATGCTAGCAGCTATGGACTGGAAGATGCTTTGATATAACTGATTAAATGGCAAATCCAAACCAATTGCTTTCTGTTCTAGAATGCTGACCAAAACAGATAAGAAATATTACCAAACTTAATAGGACTATACTGTTTCCACCTCTAAACATACCATGAATCATTATTTGTGCTCATTAATTTATATGACTTGGACAAACTAGTACCAAGATGTCACAATACTAATTAGACTTAGATGTTTTAATGTATAAGCTGTGAATGCGCCTGAAATATATCTAGTACTGTATGATACCATATCTTGAAACCCAGTGGCTGGCTTGACAGAATGGGGTACTAAAGAAGATCTGACTACTTCCTTCCAACAAGTCATGCAAATCACACCTTTGATTATGAGCAAAATGGGCATTCTCTAAGAAGCTACCAAACAAGACATTAACCTACTAATAATACTAAGTTAGAACAAAAATAGATGGCCTAACAAGTGGACATAGACAGAGTATCTGCTGTATAAGTTCTTTAGAGTAAGAGCACAATTGTCAGAGCACAAACTCTGTCCTTATACCTAGATCAAATTGTTGTGCCAACTTTGCAGAAAGCAGAAGTGATCAGACAAATTCACAATGGTAATCAAGGGTAGGAGAAGTGCAAATAAAGGCCATAAATGTCTGTATGCTGGCTAAGTCACCATCATCATCATCAATCCCTGCTTTTCCCGATTTCTACATGAGGTTGGGGTGTATTGTCAACTGCTGCCATCACTCTTGATTCAGTGCCACCCTCCTACCTTCTTTGAGAGTCATTCCTGACTGTCACAGGTCTTCTGTCACACAATCCATTCATCATGTTGCTGGATGCCCTTGCTTCCTCCTCCTCCCTTCTGCCTGACTTTCCAAATCTTCTTCACCAGATTGTCTTCTGCTTTCTTGTCCATGTGCCCAAACCACTGCAATTTGTTCATTTTGACTTTCTCTGTAAATGGGGCTTCTTGTGATTCTACACTGATGTTCATATTTCTTCATCTGTTCCACAGTATGCATCATTTCATCCATCCCACACATGTCATCTTCATTACCTCTAGCTCTTTCAACTGTCTCTAACTTTACTGCCCAGGTTTCTGTAGCATACAGTAGTATTGGTTGTACCACTGCTTTATGCATCTTGCTTTTCAGATTCCTTGGCATTCTTCTGTCAGATATTACACCTTATAATCTGTGTTATCTGGCTGCAACCCATCTAATTATAGTTTTGACCACATCATTCAGACTTCCCTTGTCCCTAACCACCCATCCCAAATACTCAAAGCTGTTAACCTGTTACACTTTTTTCCTTCTGTCTAATTTTTAGCATCTTCTGATTTCCATTTGCTGCTACTACAACTGTCTTACATGTACTCATTTTCTTCTTGTGTACATTCAGTTTGGCATTCCATTCCAATGTGATTTTTTTATGTTCTTGTTCAGTGTCTGCTTGTATTGGCACATCATCTGCATTCAGCAGATTTGTTGAACTCACCCCTCCAACCTGTTTACTAATGTTGTCCATCCCAGTATGAACAGCAGTGGACTCAAAGATGAAACCTAATGCACACCCACTCCCACTGGAAACCCCATTTGTGAGTCCACACACCATTAAGACTCATCTCACTGGTTCTAGTGGATAGCCAGCAGTAATTCTACTAATGTTTCTAGGACTACAAACCATTCATGGACTGCCCAAATCAGCTTTCCCTTGAGTTTGTCATATGCTTTCTTCAAATCTAGGAATGCTCAGTTGGACTCTTTCCTTATCTCTAGTTTTTTCTTATCTATCTATGTCACAACAAGCATTTGGTCAGTTTTGCTACATTGGGATCTGAGACTGAACTTCCATCTGAATTTCTACTATTCTGTGTATTCATTTATAAATCACCTTTTCCAGAAGTTTCTTGCAGTGTGGCGGGAGCTTGATACCTCTATACTGCCCACAGTTGTAAATCTTCTCTTTGGTCTTGTACACTGGAATGAGAATGCTTCTTCTTCTCCAGTCATCTGGGATATGGCTTTCTTGCCCTACTGCTGTGAGTACCCTCTTAAGCTATTTCTCCCCTAACTCACCCAGCCTCTTGATCAAATCTGCTGGGACCTCATCTGAGCCTGCTACTTTCCCTAACTTTTTCATTAGTGCTGTTCTCACTTCAAGTGCAGGTGCCTCGTCTTCTATCATCATAGGCTAAGTCTGGGTCAGAAAAGCTTCTGCGGGATTTTCTTAATTTAAATAAGTATTCTCTGCATCTGCTGTTGCTGTCCTGTAGGTTGGTGAGCAGGTTGTCTCTGGAATCCCATATGGTCTGATGACTATCTTCTTTACTTTTCTGTCTTTGCCTTGCAACCTTTCCGCCATCTGATGAGTCACTTTTCAGATCTGATACAGTATCTCTGAAGATTCATTCTTTGCTATTAGAACTGCTGTTTTAATATCTTTGTTAGTCAATCAGTATTCCTTTTAAGCCTGATCCATCTTTTCTATTTCCCACTTTTTCATGCACTTCTTCTTAATTTTGATGTCTTTCATGATTTCGTCATTCCAACAATGGTGGTGACCAATTATAAATGTTGATACTGCTAGAGTGAATGACATGTCAGTTCTGTATACAAATTTAGCCAGCATAGAGAAGACAACCTCTTATGTCTAAACCATTGCCAAAAAGGCCTTGGCAGATACAGGAAGCTGATTTATGGAAAATAATGAAAAAAGTTCATGGCAGTAGCAGTGTATTATTCTTGAAATGCTGAAATATTTTTTCTGTTCAAAAATACAAGTCAACAATTCTCAATTTAAGACAATGCTCTCAAGGTAGAAAACACCCATAGAACTAATTGCTTACTGTGGACTTCAATTTGCATATATGAAATTCCAAAATTTCGCTAAAGGGTATAGGTTTGACCCTAATACATCAAGTAATTTCCTCACTACCCTCAGTGGAATGTATTGCAGATAGATACTTAAAAAGTCTTAGTCAATCTGATCCACATAGCGTCTTACTGTCTTACAGAATAACTCTACAAAGTGCAGCAGGTATGCATACACTGAAGCTAATAGGTTCAAAGGTTGGTACTAGACTATCGGCCCTAGGGCCTATACAAGCCTAGCCGTGACAATTCCCTAGTTGTTTATACCCACAGTGTTTACTTCCTTGGACCCTTGTCTATTAGGACGACTGACATGATTCCCAGGGTGAATTTCCTATCTCCCATCCAGTTGCCAAGGTTCCTTTTGAAGAGGGCCAAAGAGGTGCTCTACTTGACATGTATGGGCAGTTTATTCCAGAGTATGGGGAGTCTCTGGGTCAGAAACCTATCCCTCCAGCATGCTTTGTTCATTGTGATGATTAGGTTTAGTTCCCTGCATCGTGTGGCTCTGAGGGATTGGGATTTCTTTAGGTGGAGCATGTCCAACAGCTCAGGGTTAGACATGGTCTTGTAAGTTAAGCAGAGGTCACATCTGAGTAGGCGATATGCGACAGAGTATAACTGGAGTTTTTTTAGATGGTTGGCATAGGGCATCTGCTTTAGGCCTGTGATTCTTTTAGTGAGATATTTCTGAGGCCTTTCCAACTGTTGCGGATGTGAGGTACATACCAAATGGGGCGTTGTACTCTATAATGGGTCTAATGAGGGATGAGTACAGTGGGACAATGACTCCTTTTTTCTGGATGAAATGCCCCTTGTGATTTCCTCACTGTTGTGGTGATGTGGTTATCAAAGTTGAGACCACTGTCCATCTGTGTTCCTAAGTCTCTCATCACACTTTCAGTGTTTAGAGTATTGCCACCTATGTGGTAGTTCATGAGTACGTGGTTTTTCCCAAAGGGGATAACTATACATTTCTTGGCATTGAGCTTGAGTCCATGACTTTGGCACCAAGCATCTGTTTCTGTAAGGCCCTTTTGTAGGATATCTACATAATTTGGGGAATCAATAATGGCTCCCAGTTTGCAGTCCTCTGCAAACTTTGTTAGACAGAGTCCCTTAGTGTTGGCCTGTACTTCAGTGAAGTAGATGCCAAACAAGAGCAGTCCCAGGACGGAACCCTGAGGTATTCCACTTGTCACTTGACTGGAGCTGGATCTGGAATCGTATATTTTTATAGTGTGTGTTCTGTCAGTAAGCCAATTGGTAACCCAACGAATGATGTAGGGATTAATGCCGAGTATGGTAAGTTTATCTATGATTCCAGAGTGGGGGATGGTATCAAAGGCCTTGGTGAGGTTCAGATAGGATGTGTGGATCGCCTTACCCTCATCCACGGCTCTAGAGACTGATTCAAAGAAATCAATCAGGTTGAGGAGACAGGATCGGCCCTTCACGAACCCGAATTTGGTGGGGTCCAATGTTTGAAGGTTGCCAGTGTCCTTGTTTATAAGTTCCATGATAATGCATTCCATGGCCTTGCAGACAAGGCTTGTCAGACTGATGGGGCGGTAGTTCCCAGGATCCAGGCTGGATCCTCCCTTATGAAGTGGGACGACTGTAGCTGTGCACCATTCAGTGGGCACGAAGCCTGAGGTGAGGCTGTGGTTGAACATGACGCTTAGGTGAGGTGTCAGTTCATTTTGTAGTTCATATAGTACACAGCCTGGGATATAATCTGGTCCCATTGATGCTGTATTTGTAGCTTTGGAGAGTTTGTTTTTTACCTGTGTGGCTGTGATAACCAGAGTTTGGCAATCCTCTGTTATTGGGATGGGCCCTTTAGAGGTGATGGGGTGGGGGTGAAATTGGCACTGAATCGATCTGACAGGATATAGGCGATATCCTTGGGATCAGTATATTTAATGCCAAACTGTTGTAATTCAGAGCAGATCTGAGCATTGCCACTTAGATTTTTGACATATGTATAGAATGCCTTGTGGTTGTCTTTGGCAATTCTATTTTCGTAAGTAGCTTTGGAGGATTTTATGAGGGATCTCAGCTTTTTGCTAAGGCTGGTAATGGTGTTTTTTACGTCTTGGGATTTTCCTCTTTTCTGCAACAGTTTATTTCTTCTGTTGTATATTTTGTTTATGGCTGGGGACCACTAGATTGGCTTCCTTTTTTTGGAGGAGTGCGTCTTGGTTCTGTTAGGGATGGCATGAGTCATGCACGAGTGTATGTGCTTGTACATTGCCTTAGTGTAGGATTCAGCCATTGAACATTCAATTCCCTTCTACATGGGTGTCATGAAGTTTGTCACTTCTGACTTGAGTAGCATGAAGTTGGCTTTGGTGAAGTTTTTAATGGTGGTTTCCTTACTGGAGGGGAGGGATGGATTGTGGATGTCAAGGCTGATTAGTTTATGGTCAGACCTGACCAACGAGGGGGTGACCACTGGTGTGGAGCATCTATTTACCATGTTGGTAATGACCAGGTCTAGGATATTTGAGCCCCTCGTGGGACTATGAATTAGTTGGTCTAGGGCATTGGAATTAATGAATTCCAAGAAATGCTGAGCAAAGGTGTTGGTACCCGAGTAGTTTTCCCAGTTAATTGTGGGGTAGTTGAAATCACCCAGTATTAGGGTGTTTGGTTGTATCTTAATATTTTCCAATATGTTTAGAAAGGTGTGATGGGACTGTTGGGGCATGGTGGGGGATCAATAGCAAGCTACAATTTGGATTTCAGCCTTACCTAGTGTCAGTTGCACCTGGAGAATTTCAGATGCATTATGTTGGGCGACTAGGCTGGAGGTGTGAATGTCCTTGGTGAATATGGACACTCCTCCACCTTTCGTGTTTTGGTCCTGGTTTGGTGGCCAAAAAGTGTGGTAAGAGTTGTAGCCTGGTATTGTTGGGGTGCTCTCTGGAGCCTTGAAACAGGTCTCAGTTACTGCACAGATATCAGTGTTCTCCATTTTTAGGAGTGCCTCGAGAGAGTGCATTTTGAGGTTTAGACTTCTAGCATTGAGTAGCATTACCTTCAGATTTTGCTTGTTTGTGTTTGTCACATTGCTGGTTTTGTCATTTGAACCTTGCCTAAAAAAGGCACTATAGGGGTGGCAAGGGCCTTGGCTAGTAATCTGAATCCCAGGGGCAACAGGTGCAGACCATATCTGGCAAAGCATTGTGGTTTGTCGATTATGTTGTCCCAGGCAGATAGATACTGGATTCCCTTTGAATGACACCAGAAGCTTAGCCAATTGTTGAAGTCAATCATGTTGTCCTTATACTGTGGCATCATTCTGGGCGAAGGCAGGATGCTACTCGGGGGTAGAGTCATATCTGCCTGGGCCACATGGTCTGAAGAGCTCTTCCATGTCTCTTTTCATGTAGTCCAGGGAGGTACATCTCAAGTCATTCACTCCAACATGAACAGTGACAGAGTCGTATTTGTACTTGTTGTGGAGTGACTTGAGTGCATGCGTTATGTGGCGGATCCTGGCACCCGACAGGCAGCTGACTGTAATTTTCTCCTTGTTCAGCCTGGTAAGTGGGACATCAGTGTGCCTGACTATAGAGTCACCCTGTGATTAAAGTGTTTGGTACGTTGTCTTGCCTTAGGGGCTGTTTTTGGGTGGCACACTGGTGTTGTGAGCTATGTGTCGCTTTGGTTGTGATTGGTGTTTGTTTACATTTTGGCTTCACAGGTCCTCGTTGCTTGGGTAGATTAATGTTAAGGGCCTCCTCATATGTGGGTTTCTTGTTGCTATGTGTGGGTGTTGATGGTGTGGGTTTTGTGGGGCTATGTGTTACTTGAGGTGTAGTGCAGATATTTACCTTCGCCTCTTGACTGTCTAACACAGTCTTGGCTGGAGAGAGCTTTGCTTCCAGTTTGGCTATGTAATTGCATCTCTCGCAGGTTGTAGTGTTTGGTGGTAGGAGGAGTGGGTTTTCTGTGTACATGAGGCAATTGCTACATTGCCCCAGTATGCCCAGATTCACCAGGTGGACAGGAGAAATCACCGGAAGCTGACCCTTGGACATGCCTGGTTAGGTGCTATTTCGCAGATAGAAATAAAATAATTGCTCCCATGTTAGAATGTAAACTCTAATCAAAGGCTGTTCCTTGAAAAGCAGTCAAAGAGAATTACTGAAGGGCAAAAACTGCATGCAAGAACTTCTGTAACACACGGCATGCTGCCCTGCTACCTGCTTTAGAGCCATGGTGAGCAGTTCCCCTCAAGCTGAAGGGGGAAAAAAGATGAGATACAAGTGTAGTAGTGGAAAAATCTGGGAGTGGAAGTTTTATGTGATACTGACAGATAAAAGGGCTGTTGTAAGAGAAACGTTGGAAACAACCAGACTATGCACGATATATTCAAACTGAATGAACCATGTTGCCAGAGGTTCCAGCTAAGAAAACAGTTGCAGAATCCAAAAGATCAGTTTTCACCCTCCAAAACACTGAATGACATGAGTAGTACAGAATCCAAATCACTCTCAAAAAAAGTATAAAGTAAATGAGGTGAGAAATTTAGAATGCAAGATTATGGGAGTGAAGGACAAAGAAGACATTTTGACAATTGATTGGACCAGGAGTTTCATAAGTTACCAGAATGAGGCCTGTCATATAAATCTTACTGTGTCCACCATCCCAACATCTGCGAGCATGGACACTATTCCTTCTATCAATAAATCGTACCTGAAACAAGGGTGCATGTGAACAGAAAATCAAGGAAAAGTTTTGCTTAAAACTAATGTAGGTGCTGTAATTGAAAATTGGTCCTCTATACTTAATTCTAAGGGTGCATACTGCCAGGGTCGACCGCTGCTAATCTTCTCCCCCCCATTCTAAAAGAGGAAAAGACTTTAAAAAGATACTAAATACCATACAATGAATGCTTCTTAATTATATTTCAGTTTAGGTATGTAAACCTTATTGTGATATATCCAGGGTGAGATTCTGTGCCACTAGTTCAAAAAGGGCTACTTAAGAGCAAAAAACAATAATAGGAGCTCTCTGATTTATTTTGCTACACTTGCATCTAGGCTTAAAATAAGTCTGTAGTGATGTATGAAGAAATGATTACAGATTTAAAACTTTGAAAAATAAACACACCTTTACTAAAGTTGTTGATTGTTTTTTGAAATAGTCCCACACTACATCAAGGATATTCCCGCTCTGATCACCCTCACTTTGTTCAGGCTCATTCTTCTCCCCTACCCCCCTTTCCCACTCACCCCTGCTACTCCTAGATTTTTTTTTCAAACTAATCACACCCACAGACTATCGGAATCCAATCAAACAAGTTATACACAACCAAATTACTGTGCTACTGATTTTACTAAGCATACCCCACCTATGATAAAGTAGGTTATCAAATCAGTTATATTCTGGTTCTAATTCAATAGTCTAAAGGTAGCTTACTTGATATTAATTTTAATATCAATTTTATCCTCTTCACCAAGCTATCCTACTAATGAAGCACTACCTCAAAATTATAGCATTATATAGCCTTGTCGTACTGACCTCATCACTAACCACATATTTAACTTCTCATAAAACCCTTCTAAATAATTCAAACCACTCCCATCCCAATTCAAGTGACTACCCTCACAAAGTTTGTCATAAAAGAATTATTATATCCCCCATATCTGTAACATTTCACCAACTCAACAACTCAACTTTACAATAATCCCATACCAAAACACCCCCATATTTCCCTAAAATGTGACAAATATGCAGTCAGAATGATTAGAACCATATTAGACATTGTATCTAAATTTATTCTCAGAGGTGATATTCACCCTAACCCTGGCCCTAACAATACTCTAGACAGTATACCTTTCCAACCCTGCAACCACACCTATCACATACCACACTTCCCTATGAAATCATCAGACCTCTTAATATTACACATTAACATTAAAAATATTACAAAAAATATATATGCGCTACAAGCAGCTCTTTCTGTATATTCGCCAGATATTGCTAATTATAGAAACTTGGCTAAATCTTGATATATCCAACAATTAAATTCTACAGCCAGGATATAATATACTAGGACAAGACCAAACATACCCCTCAACTGTACAGATTTTCACAGAATATCCAGATTTTTGTTTAATATTTTTGGCCTGTTCGTTATAAAATTTGTGGTTTTCTGGCAAATCACTGGGATGATCTGAGGATTGAAGTCACTAAATAATGACATACATTTGAGTTTTAGACTTCAAATCATTCAGAAAATGTATGTTAAAACAGACCTGTTACTCTAGCAACATTCTAAGTTTATAAGAGCAATATTTAAAATATGTCCCTATTTTTGGGCATCTGTCCCCTCATTTTATTGGGTTTTGGCCGGATTTCTTGTGCTAAGAGGTTGAGAGATATGACTGACCAAATGGTCAAAAGGGGTGGAGGAATAGCTATTCTACTTAAAAATAACCTTGTTCTTGAAGCCATAGAACTTAATGCCCCAAACTTTGATAACACAAAAATCATTTTGCACAATTAAAACTTAATGCTAATGAATATACGAAACAAACTGGTCCCCCCAAGAACTATAGAATAAAATCAAATTTGCTCCATGGCTAATGAAAAAACTAGAATACTCCTAAAAATAGAAATAAAGCATGGAGTAAATGGCACATTACTAAATCTCAAACAGACAAACATGCATATCAGGAACTCAGAAACAAGGCAAAAAGTCTAATCAAACAGGACAGACCAAATTATTACTTTACTAAGCAAAATGTGCACAATAACAACCCAATTCTGGAGAGCAGTTTAATAACATCCTCCTACCAGGCAATGCTAGCACACTCACCCCATCTTCCACTAACAATCTAGCCAGTATAGCCATTCCATTTATCAAATATTTCACTGAAACAATTCTCTCTCCAACAAGTATGCCTCCACTACCACTTCTATTAATTTTATTACTGACACAAACAGGAATTCCTTCTCCTTACAACCCGTATCTACCACCACAGTAAATATTTTAGGATCCCTTATCCCTCTAATACCTTAGCTGTGGATAAACTTCATGCAGAATATCTTAGAATTGCAGCTGATGCCATCTCCATCCCTATATCTATCCATATTAACCATCCCATTACTGAACAAGTAGGTTCATCAATTTAGAAAATATCATATATTATCCCTATACACAAAGGTGGCAAGTCAGCAGAATTATCCAGCTATTGGCCAATTGCTGTACTGTCACCCATATCCAGGATACTGGAAATGTGGATACACACACACATCATGGACTTCCTAGTTACTAACAAATTATTGTCCAATACCCAACATGGGTTCTAACTGTTCCACAGTACCACCTTTGCCCTTATGACCTCGACTGACATAGTTAACCACCGCAGAAACAATGGAAAATTTATCTCTGCTGTTTTTCTTGACCTCTCTAAGGCTTTTGATATGGTCTCTCACAGCAAGCTATTAAATACACTTACCAAACCCAACTTAAGCCAGTCTACTCTGTCCTAGTTCAAAGACTATCTAGCAGCCATCAGCAAGCAGTTCAGTGGCATAAGCCCTTTCTTTTCTACTTCCTATCACCTTAGGAGTCCTTCAAGGTTCTATCCTTGTGCCCTCCTATTTACTCTCTTTACTAACAATCTCCATACCTCAACCCTTCATGCATCTCTTGTACAGTACGCTGATGATTCTACACTGACATGTGCAGCTTCTTCTCTACATCATCTACCGTCAATAACTCAAAAATCATTCACTGCAGTAGAAGTGTAGCTAACTAATTCTCAACTTGTTTTGAACCTCAACAAAAGCAAGCTTTTGCTTTTCTACCCCACTAGAGACACTACCCCCCCTGCAGTATTTCTTCACTAAATAACACCATCATCTCTCCTGTGCAACACACAAAACTTTTAGGTGTAGAAATCAAAAGCAGTTTGAAATTTGGGATCCATACTGCCCAAACCATTAAGAAAGTTCACAAACAACTAGGTACATTTTATAGAAATAAAAACATATATATATTTCACTAATAACACAAAACACTATAGCTGGAAAACATCTTATCTCAAAAATTCTCTATGCATCATCAATTCTCACAAACCTTAGGAAATCAGACTTAGACAAATTTGAATCCTGCTATAACAAAATTGCAAAATTTGCTACTAACGCCACCTCTAGGACACATCATTGAGCTGCCCTCAAACAATTAATCTGGCTAGAACTCCCTCAACTAATAACTTATCACAAACTATGCTTGGTACAGAAGATCTTGCACCAACCTGAAAAAAACACCAGCACTTCAAAATTTCATAACTCCTTACTCTAACAAACGTATACTTCGCTTGAGTAGCAAATCCCTATTAAATGTTACCAAAGCTAACAATAAATCAAGCAACTCCCTTTTCTCAAACTACACAGCTAAAATCTGGAATAGTTTACCATCAGAAATAACATATATTACCATTTTATCTTGCTTCAAAATAACTCTTAAGTGTCACTTAACCAATACATGGCTATGCTCCTGTACATATCCTGGATAGGAAACAAATTCCAATGCAATGTCCTATTTACTCTAAACACTCTTCTCTAAGTAATACTAGTTCTTCACACAAATCAGATCACATCTCACATTACAACATACTTCTACCCATTCTTATTACAATCTAAAGCATGTATTCAAGGACTATAATAAAACTATTCTCCTTACTTTATAATTATGTCTCAATACCCATACTCCTCTGTATCTCCTCCTACTAGAGGCTACCAGTCAATGTTGTATATCTATGAAAACTGCTCGCCCACTGTTTGTTATTAATAGCACGTGGTTTACATTGTATAAGTCACTCATTTTCCTGATAGATTTCTTCACTTTGTTTTTTTACAGAACAATTCTTTCTTTTCCTGTACTAGATTATGGAACAATGCCATTAATAAGAATACTTAAATGAATGTGTTTTTATCCAATGTTATATGTTTAACACAAATGTCAAGTCATGTATACGTAAACCTTGTATTTGTAATTATAATCATTGTTACATGTTGAATGTGAAGCTTTCCTTCCCAGGCCTCCACTGAAAAAGGATTTTTGTCCAGTTGGACAGTGCCGGTAATCAAATGTAAACTAAACAAAACTAAACTAAATGTAAAATGCTTCTGAAGTTACTTTCTATGCTGAATGTCTTATAGGTAATGCATGTATTGACCAAAAATACCAAATATGATTTTCAAATTCACATGCATATTAACATGGAATGTTATTTGTTCATGAAAGATACACATGCTGAAAATTCTTAGTAAGATGAAAAAATATAAGGTCACTATTTTAAGAGAAGGGAATAAGTTTTGATATCTAATCAATGTGATGGTCGTTACAATCAGTAGGTGACTGATCACGTCTACCATAGCATGAATGTGAAATGAAGAAGCTAGTGTGATGCCATGCTCATGCTAGGACAAGAAAATAAATATAAAGTATTTTCACCTTCATTTGTTGGTCTGTGCAGTCACTCTGACACTTGTAAAAAGCATGCCATAATGGCAGTCACGTCACCTTCTTAGAATCATATGTGAATAGCAAGAAAACACATTGTAGAGAGTGAAAAAAAACATGGATTCTTTAGAACAAATGTGCTCAACAGATACATAGAATGCATTTGATATTCACTAAGAAAGAGTGTGAAACAATAATTGCTATTTGGCAGCTGCACACGCACTTATATTTTTTGATCTAGACAACTGGCTGAACAAGTGGAATAGTCCAATTGCAAGAGTCGCATCAAGTCCTAAGGACTGATCATGTTTTTGCTTTCACAATTGTTGAGATGAATGATTTCCCAGGATGATGATAAAACAATGTTACTACAATTAACCTGACTGTGTAACAGAAAAGACAAATGTTTTGCATTTATTGCCTGAACTAATGAGACTACTTTACGTCTTCAATAACGTACAGATAGCTTTGTTTATTGGAATTAATCACAATAGCTTAGTTTATTGGAATTAATCACAATTTTTCATTCTATTTAGGATGTATTGATTCTGTTTCGAACCACGTTGGGATATAAGGCAACATGGATAAGGCCTGGGGTGTGTCCAGAGTAGGCTCAATGTTGCTGTTGGAGGTTTGTGATGATTCTTTGTTGACCTGTCAGGGAAACCTTATGCCACACAGATTTATTCATACAGGTTCTTTCCTTGTATGGGTATTACAAGACCTATCTTCCTATTACAACTCACCTTAACTAAGTTTATTGCAGTTTTTTATTTCGTAGACAATGCTATGGTTTTCCTCTTGAATCATTAGAGGTATTCAAGCATCTCATAAGTGGATGCTCTTTGTACACATTTGTACACTTAGTTTATAATTCTGGTGCTAATATTAGTGTTACTATTACTATTACATGAATCTTACATTTTGAGTAGAACTTTATAAGTGACAATACTGTACTATTGTTTGTAGAGCTGTCGAATTAGTACATTTCTATATTAATGATAATGAACTGATCTGCAAGGGATTTCTCTAAAAATATTTTCCTGCTTATGAAATATTGCATGATAACTGTTAAACTCAATCAGATGAGATTAGAAAGGATTGGAAAGAGATTGGATAAGCTATTCATAAATAAACAATGGGGATATAGGTATGTCTCGCAAATATGCAACAAAGTCTAGAAGATTTAGGATATTTGCTTGGAAGTGTTTACATAGTTATTTTTATACCCCAAGTAAACTCCAAAGAGTTTTTCCTCAGGTGGACAGCAAATGTTGGAGGTATGATGGGGAAAAAAGAGGTAACTGGGAACATATTTTCTAGGAGTGTAATGAGTTGGCAGACTTTAAAAATTCCCTACACACTACTCCGTCAGAGATACTGGGTGAGCAAATTGGTGTAACTAAGGAAATGATTTTTTTGAGCTGTGATACAGAATCCTAGACATAGTAAGACCTTGATGCGTCTAATTGTGGTGGCTGCCAAAAAAGCAATTACGAGAAACTGGAAATCAAAGTCTAAATCAGTTGTACTAGAAGTAAATGACTACAGAAATAAATAAAAAAAAAAACAACTAGAATTGGCATCTTTAGAAAAGGACAGGAGCAAAATGTATAGAAAAAGAGAATTATGGAAACAATGCATACAAAGGATAAATGAGGTTTAGAAGAAGGCAGGATTTGAATTTGCTATGTAATGTTTGGCTGACAATGACTGGATAGATTATAAATGATGTATAATGTTACCAACTAAAACTATGTTGATATGTTTTGCTTTTATTTATATAAATGTGTGATTGCCTATGTCATATGTGATAATGTAATAAAGATGTTTCTTATATAAAAATATGGTCCTGCTATATATCAGAGTAATTAAATACTTATAAGATTATTCCCAAGTTTAAGAAGCAATTCTAAGTTAAAAAGCATTATATTGAGATTTACATCAAATTATTATGGACCTACCTTAACTAGGATCTGATTTTTTTATGTTATAGTTAATTACTATGCTTGAATAATTTCTATATGCAGTTCTCTACAAATTGTTCTTCGAATACTCAGTTAACTAGTGTAGGTGTTCAATTTTTTTTTGAAGACTGTATCCACTTTATTAACAACATTTCTCAGAATAACATATTGTGCAGTCCCCATGCATGCTGCACTTATTTCACCACTGATTGCTGACACAACCATTTTATAAGTATATGTTTATACAATACTAATAAAACAACCTCATGTCAGTCAAGGCTTACAGTCAGTTATCAATAACATGGCATTGTTATGCATGCAAATCCAAGTCTCACAATCAACTATTTTATTCAGTCTTAATACACTGTTTGCTGAGTAAACAAACAAATAGTTAAACACACAGATTATCTATTTGCATTCTAAATTGAGCTCAGGAATTAATTAGTGATCATATTATTGCATTTATGGGACTAAATTATTTCATTTAATGGCCGCATTGTCGAATGGCATTTCATTGGAAATGTCGCTCATTGATCCCCCCCACGCTAATTATATATACCAACTGTAGGGAAAGTACAAATTTCCTGATCCCCACTGTAATGCAATCTCAGTCAGAATGGTTTGATAAATGGCATTTCTGATAAAATGTCATTTGAAAATCTGGCCTTTCAATGAAATAATAGGGACCCATATTTAAAACCTACTTTAAGTCTTAATGGCTGGACCAGTGACTTGTCCATGCTGCTGAACGCAGTGTCTACGATATATTTTACATGGACAAGACAAAGAGGGAAACTGAAGGAAAGAATACATTTATTTATTTATTATTTATTTACCAGGAAAGTCCGACTTGGAATGAAGCCAATTTTCAGCAGGGGCCCAGGGAGAAATCCTGCCGACAAATGTCTCTGTAACATGGGAGAAAACTAGAGTACCCAGAGAAAACCCACAACAATGCAGGGAGGACATGCAGACTCCACACAAAAGGCACTCCAGCCGAGAATCGATCCGGAGAACCTCTTACTGTGAGGTAACAACCCTACCGCTGCACCACTGTGCCATCCTTAATATAGGAATATTTATAAAGGTTACAGAAAAAGTGTGTTTATTGGTTTAAATAAACATACTTCCATCTGTAATGATTTTATAAAGTTTATGTTTTATATATTTGATTGTGCTGAACTTTTTTTGTGTTGGAAAAGGAAGATGTTAATATGAAGAAAGATAACTTTAAGAATAAAGCAGAAGAAAGGAAGACATTATATAGTGTTGTTAATGCCAAAAGTTCTTCAAGTCATGAAAGCCTAAGAAATAAACAATCAATGTTAATTTTTAATTTTTCTTTTCGAGTATCATTAAGGATTTAATGGATAATTGTCAATTTACTTTTTTAGAAGTCATGTGATTTATCAGATTAGGTGGCTGCAGTGGTTAGCATTCTTACCTCACAGCAAAAGGTTTTCTGGTTCGATTCTCAACTGGGGTGCCTTCTCTGTGGAGTCTGCATGTCCTCCCTGCAGTCATGTTGGTTTCCTCCGTGTACTCCGGTTTCCTCCCACATTCCAAAGACATGCAGTAGGTGGATTGACCATAGGTGAGTGTGTGCGGAAGTGAGTGGTGTGAATGAACTACCATGGCAAGGCTATAGCCACTCAGCGGTGTAAACCTTGGCGTGAGATGATTGTCACTGCAGAAGTGACAACCTGACCCCATGTGCAAAATGGGAAAAGTGGCTGAGGAGGATTGTGATTTATCAAATGTATAAATATTCATGCTTTGGATTGTCTGGTTATTTTGATGAAGTCCTAACAATAAAGACAAACACACTTAATAAATGTATGTGTTATCAGTCATCCTTGGTAAGTGATCATGCTACTACAGATGTAAAAGGGGGGCGATAGGGAATTAAAACTGGATAACAGTGAATATTGTTTGCAAGTATTAAATTTAAATTTTAAGAGTAATTTAAAAAAGGAACTTCAGATTTTAAAATCCGAACTTAAAAGTTCATTTTTTTATAGTTTATATTATATAGGTGATTATTTATGTACTTCTCAAAAATGTTTTCATTGGTTGTGATGTGGGTCTGCTTATTTATCCTGCAGTATTTTATTTCTAAAGCTGTCCCTGTGTCCTGGTGTTACTAAAGCTGTCCCACTGTCCTCGTGTTGCTAAATAGCCAGTAAGTATTTCAGATACTGCAGCTGTTTTTAAAAGGTCAAGCTTTTTTATCCAGACACACTGTTTCTATTCTCTTCTAACTAGTTGAGCTTATCGAAGAGGGTAAATTACTTTTCAAGTGCACCTAGGATAATATGACGAGGAATGAAATCTAATGGTTAGTTTCTCAGTGGGAGTTACAGATTTCAGTGAATTTATAGTACCTTCCAGTGGACGTGTTTTACTTTTAGTTATAACAGTCACCTTCATTCGGCAAATTAACCTCAGTGTTTCCAGAGTATTTTTGTGAATTTTCTTATCTGACTTCTTTTCAGTCAACATACTTATCTCATTAATTTTGCATGCATTCTTAGTCCTATCACATGCATTAACAGAACTAATTTTATTGGCTACTGTTGCATTATATATTAATGTCCTTTTTTCAATGCATCAGTCATTTACCACGGTCATAGTACAGAAGCAAAAGAAACATAAACACAGATTACAATTAGAAAACAGGGAATGTTATTATACAGCATGCAGTATAAGTCCCACCCCCATTCAGTTAAAAAAAAAATTCTTTTTAATCAAAATTTTGATATAGAATACTCACGTAGCACATGGAGTGCCATGATTACGATGCAAATTTGGAAAAAAAAAAAAAAAAACTTGCTAACAACTTCCCTAGTGTGAGACCCAACCATAACATCAGTTATTGGGGTGTGTAACAATTGTTACACACAAAAACTATGCACTGTTATGATTAGGTTTTATACTACTTACCAACAACAGACAGCTGGGCAGCAAACAACGGCAGAAGAATGTAAATCAGCTTTGTTTCTGACTGCTGTCCATGCCGCTCAACAATCTCTTTGTTTGCCTTATATTTCTCGTCTGTCTCTCATAAATTGTTTTGATTTTCTTGTAAATCAATGAGGATTACACTTTTTAAATGAAGTAGTAATATTTAAAACCTGTCCTGATATCGACTAAATAAGCTGAGAGATGTGCTGCTTTCTGTTTGACAACACTCGCTGAGTGTTTTGCCAGATTTCAAAACTGGTAAAACACTTCACACTTTTATTTCTGTAACTGGTAGGTATCACATAGGCCCCATGCACTACCAAGAATTCAGTCTGGTCTCCAATCATGAATGTTTGTTTTGTGTTCAAAACATGGATGCCAAGATTCACTTCTCAAGCATTACTGTCAAGTTAAATATGTTGGCATCCATGTCCTAAACACCAAATAATCTGGTTATGATAACATAACATCATAATTTTCTACATATTACTCATATTAATGAGATAGTTATTTTCTGTCTAGTACATACTTATTTAGATGAATTTGTGATATCTTTCAGAATGCAATTTACATTTTAAGACTACTTCCTTTGCCGTATAAACATTTATCATTTTGTATAAATAGTGTTCTCATTCAATGTTCTCGGTGCATTGTTTTTTATAGTCATCCCCCTTTTTTTAACTGTTAAATAGCCATTGTTTTATCTATCATTTAATTTTGAAAAAACAAGGAAAGGATTTTGCAGGAAATCTGTTCCTTGCAGTTTCCATCATTGGCTTTTCTACGCATGTTGACTGGTTGTTTGCACCATCATCACTTTATTCTAACTGCAGTTGTTGCTTTATCTTTCCCTGTTTATCTTGTACATGTTAAATGTTTATTTGGACTTTTATTTCACCTGGATAGTTGGTAAAGCAGGATACCTTAACTTAAAACCTTAACTTTATCCAATGCATGGGTGCCCTCAAATTGTTTATGATATGATCCTAGTTATCATTATAGGGTAATATATAATTAGCAACCATGGGATAGGTTAGGCTAATCTAACACCAAGTGGGGGTAGGTTCATTAATTAACTATTTATTCATGTGTTACACTTGTTTACTGGGATCGTCTGACTGGGTATACAAGCTGTACTTTTCAGTGACGATCCAGGGAGAAAAGCTCCACAATAAAATGAGTACAGTAAAACAATAGATCATACATTTAATACAATAAGCATAAAACATTTTAAGTGAATATAGGATGGTCATGGTTTTATAAAGATTTTTTACACCTGATATACTGAGCATTTAAATGTAGTTTGAAAGACTTATTGTTTTCTAATATTCTAAGACAGAGGGAGAGGTATGGAATTCTACAATTTAGAGAGAGAGAGAGAGAGTGTGGCATATAGGGAGTTTCCGCAGTATTTTCTGATTAAGGTACAGTCAGCAAAATCTTGCCAGAAGAACATAGTTGGTCAGTGGCAGAATACTGCTTAAACATGGGCATTTGTCTGGTTCATATATATTATAGAAGTCTAGGTTGTATAAAGAGATTTATAATGTCAAGGGAATCAGAAATGATCATTGTTTATTAGTAACATTAGACTCAAATTTAAATATGGAATAACAATATAGAAAACTTATTAAAAAAAAAAACAAGACAAGCTTAAACTGAAAAGGATGCAGCAGATATATATATTAAGGGTATCTATGGATGTGGAAATTTAAGTCATTCTGAAAGACTAAAATATCTGAATGTGTACGGTGTTTCATACAGATATTTAAGAGGAGACCTTATTCAGCAATACAGGGCATTTAGAGACAACTACCTTTGGAAATGTTAGGGGTTATCAAAAAGTAGTAGACTATCATTAGGCAACCTATGTAGAAGATTCTATAGGAATGAGAAGTGTACTAACTGGTTCTCTGATAGAGTAGCTGTTGCATGGACTAGAGTACTAAATTACATTAAAGCCAGTACTAGTTTAGATATTTTGAGAACAGCTTGGACACATTAAGGGAACAACTATTTTGTTATTTTGATGGGCTAGAAGGGCATTATTGCCAGTGCTTGAAATGTATATATGTATGTACGTACGTATGTATGTATGCATGCATGCATGTAATGTCCAGAATGTTGGTAGTACGGTGGCTTGTCTTATTGGCTTAGTAGTAGAGGCTCTATGAGATGTGGCTATATGTGTTGATGAGGGGGTTGTTTTGAAAGACTTAATTTTGGGTTGCTGATGGCATTTGTTATATGTGCTTTGTCTAGGAGATCTTTGGGATTTAGGAAGGTTACATTTAAGTGCCTCAGCATATGTGGGTCTATGTGTCTGCATCCTGGTGTGTGTCATGGGTTCAACTTGTGTGCAACTGACAACCTGATTGACTTTAGGAGTGCTTTTATTTAAGAGCTTTGCCTCCAGTGACACTGTGTAGATGCATCTCTGACATACCTTATCAATTTAGTTGAGACTTATCTGGTTGTCAGTAAACATGAGGCAATTTCTACATTGCCGCAGGATGCCTATATCCACCAAGCCAGTAATGTAGATAGTGGTAAAGTTCATATCCATAGGTTCATAGGTTAGTACTAGGCTAACCCTTAACTGCCAAGAAATTTTTAGCCCCAGCCATTATCCTTTGTGAGATTCAAACCTTGCACTTTGTGTTTGTAAAGCAAACACCTTAACCATTAGGCCACCCTCCCAACCGAGAGGCCCTGTTTTATTGTCTAGAAGGTTGTAGTGAGAATATAGAGTAAAATCAGAAGTCTGTGGTTTGCAGCTCTGGGGCCAGTGCCCTCTGTACAACGAAGTATTGGTGAAATTTCCAGTGTGGTTTTACGGAAAGAATGTAAACTCATGATGCTGGCAGCTATACAAGATACTAAGAAATGCTTGAAGGGAACTGCTAAAGTAGACAATGATGATTTATGGATAAAATATTTAGGGAGATATTCTGAAATTAGGTTAGACGTTAGCTAATCAAGCAGTGCTTTGTGAAAAGAAACAATTAGCTTTGTCAAGAATGATGAATACTGAGGATTAACCTACCTGGTTACTGATTGGCTGCTAGTGGCGCTGATCTCACCACAGCTTCACACTGCTAGGACACAATACTGCTTTGCTTCTTCTATCACCAGAAGCAAAACAGCACCACTAATCCCAAGATGTGAAGCAAACCACAAGCTCTTTGGTGAAAAACAGTATTGTCCCAGATGATGCAGGTATCTGTAGGCTTGATGTAACCTTTTCCTGGTAGATGCCTTGAACTGCAACCTAAACAATCAGGAAGGTCACACACAGACACTCATTGCCCAGTTAAAGACAGTCAGGAATCAACAACCCTCTATTATATCTCTTACCAGGAGCAAAACAATAAAATGAATTCCAAGCTGGGACATAGAAAGCTGCTATCAGGCTTTTAGGTGATCAGCATTCTCCAGTAAATAATGCCCCTTTTCTCTTTCTCCCAACAGGAGCAAAATAGAGCGACCATCCCAATATGACTGCTGACATGCAGACTGTGAATTCTCCGGTGATTAGTGGTCTTGTTGCAGATTTTAATGGTAAGAAGGAAAAATGTGTTAATATCCTAACAGTTGCAGTGTGCACTAAGCAGTTAGGTATGAAAGGGGATAACTCAAGCTTTATCAGCTTAAGGGAAGAGCCATAGATTTTAGAAGAGCAAGATAGATTGGATGGGGGTGGGCACTTAGTCTTCTGGCTCTACAGAATATAGTGGGAAGGCCAAGAAATTCAAATAGCTGATGGGGGAGTGACTTCACAAAAACGATAATTTTATACTTACAATAGCTAATGAAAGAGGACAGTGAAAGAATTATGTGGTCAAATTAGCATAAGGTATGGGTAACTAGAGAGATGGTAAGTTTAAAAACACAACAACACCAGGGTGAGAGGATAGAGAGAATGTAAGTTCTGTGCAAATCACAACAAACACAACTTTGGTTTCTTCCTGGTTTAAATATGCAGTAAAAAACAGAATACAGTTAAGACACAGCATAATGTAGAGGTGCATGTAAGATGACACAGGAGTGGTATATTTGAGAAGACTCTAAGTATAGAGTTGGTATAATTGGTTTTGGAGGGAGAATGGAATGATGGGACAGGTTTATGCATAGAAGTGGAGAGGATAACTATAAGGAGGGAGGGTAGGAACTGGGGATAGAGTAGTGGAATGGTGTGATGGTGAATGGAGTGGGATTCCCCTTCATCTGGACAGTGGACTGCTAAAAACAATTAATAGAACTCAGTTGAAAGGAGAGAGAACAAAATGGAGGTGCTGTGGCTTAAGACAAAGGAGCTATAATAATAGACAAAGTTTTCTGTTTTCAGCTGCCAAAAACTTTATAAATAATTTACACAAAAAATATAGCCCTCAGAAGGATGCTTCAATAGCAAATAGTACTGATATATCAATTATAGAGCTATTTACTCGCAGGAACACTTGTACAGAAAAAAAAATAAATAAAAAACAAAAACATACTTTTTTTTTTAACTTAATAAAGAGGATGGGAAAGATTTGTCTCTGGTGTCTCAGGTGCAACTACTGGCTCAAAGCTGAAAGTTGTTCAACACGTGTCTGGGAAAAGGATAAATAATTTTAAGGAAGGGAGTGCATAAAACCAGATGATCTCTGCCTAACACACAAAGCTACGTCAAACCCAGAGCTTTTAAACATGCTCCACTTAAAGAAATCCCAATCCCTATGAGCTGCATGCTCTAGGGACCTAAACCTCAATACCACAATAAACAGAACATGCTGGAGGGATAGATTCCTGTCCCAGAGACTTCCCATACTCTGGAACAAACTACCTATCTATATCAAACAAAGCTCCTCATTAGCACTGTTCAAGAAAAATCTTGATGATTGGATGGGAGATAGGAAATTCACCATGGGGATCACTTCTGTGGCTCTGCTCGACAGTGGCACAGGAAAATAATTTTCTTGGGTGGCGAAAGCCAGTGTAACTTTGGCTAGGCTTATACAGGCCCTAGGGCCAATAGCCTAGTACCTACCTATGAACCTATGAATAAACTTAAGGAATTGAGACTAAGACTGATTTCCTTGAAAGCATGTAATGTCATTACCTGGACTCAACCTAGAAAAGCTACAGTCAGGGCAGGAAAGGCTTTACCCTTTATACAGACGCCTTCAAATAAAATTGCAACAAAATGAGCAATATATAGCATTTAAAAAATGACGGAATATGGGATTTCATTTTTAAGTAGTGCATTCATAATATGTTCAAAAAATGGTTAAAACAGATATACAATAGATAATTTATAATATGAGTTTGTAAGAACATTTTTCTTTTCAGTTGTACTAAACACCATTTCCATATAACATCAAAGAGAACATTTAAAAATCACATTTTAAAGCATACCAGAAGTAGAGAAATAAACTTAAGGAACTGAGGCCAAGGCTGAGTTCCTTGAAGGCATGCAGTGCTACTGAGGAGAGACAGATAATGGCAATAGTAAATGTAGAAAAACTGAATGAAATATAACAGAAAGAAAGAGGTGAGGAATGTGAGCAGTAAGGAGTAGATGTCACAGTCTGTTAGGAAGCAAAGAGCATATGCTGATCAGCAACATGTCTGTTTAGGAGGGTAACAGACTGTAAGGCTATTGATTACAAACTAGGGCATGAAAGCACTTGTCTTCAGACTGGTCATGGTGCAGGGCGAAATACATGCAAAAAGGACTGGCTACCCAGCACTTACTTAAAACACAAAGGCAGAGGTGGTAGAAAGTTTCTGTCTAAAACACATGGTGGCTGGGTGGAGTTCACTCAGACATTTTGCTGAGCCTGCTTTGTGTATGCTTTATGGACACTTCCAGTGAACCTCCCTGCAACTCCCTTGTACCCTGCTGCAGAGAGATAGGGAAAGAGGGAATGATCAACGGGAATAATTCCAGCACCTAAAGGAAAATGTGCAAGGTGTAAACTGGCTCACAATGGCAGCTATCCTAGTACTTATCAATGCACCCATAAAATATTGTTTATTGTTCTCTCTAAGGTAACTGAAGAGTCTTTTCCTAATGCTGTGACTGTTCTAAGTCTTTTCCTAATACGTGACTGTCTTAAGTCTTCTCCTAAAACGTGACTGTCTTAAGTCTTCTCCTAATGCTGTGGCTGTTGTAAGTTTTCTCCTAATACGTGACTGTCATAAGTCTTCTCCTAATGTTGTGACTGTTGTAAGTATTCTCCTAATGCTGTGACTGTTGTAAGTCTTCTCCTAATGCTGTGACTGTTGTAAGTCTTCTCCTAATGCTGTGAGTGTTGTAAGTCTTTTTCTAATGCTGTGATTGTTGTGTCTTCTCCTAATGCTCTGACTGTTGTATGTCTTCTCCTAATATGTGACTGTTGTAAGTCTTTTCCTAATGCTGGGACTGTTGTAAGACTTCTCCTAATGCCGTGACTATCGTAAGTCTTCTCCTAGTATTGTAACTGTTGTAAGTCTTTTCCTAATGCTGTTGACTGTTGTAAGTCTTCTCCTAATGTTGTGACTGTTGTAAGTCTTCTCCTAATGCCGTGAGTGTTGTAAGTCTTTTTCTAATGCTGTGACTGTTGTGTCTTCTCCTAATGCTATGACTGTTGTATGTCTTTTCCTCATATGTGACTGTTGTAAGTCTTTTCCTAATGCTGTGACAGTTCTAAGTTTTCTCCTAATGCCGTGACTGTCGTAAGTCTTCTCCTAATATGTGACTGTCGTAAGTCTTCTCCTAATGCTGTGACTGTCGTAAGTCTTCTCCTAGTATTGTAACTGTTGTAAGTCTTCTCCTAATGTTGTGACTGTTGTAAGTCTTCGCCTAATGCTCTGACTGTTGTAAGTCTTCTCCTAATATGTGACTGTTGTAAGTCTTCTCCTAATGCCATGAGTGTTGTAAGTCTTTTCCTAATGCTGTGAATGTTGTAAAGTCTTCTCCTAATGCTGTGAATATCGTAAGTCTTCTCCTAATGTTCTGACTGTTGTAAGTCTTTTCCTAATGCTCTGACTGTAGTAAATCTTCTCCTAATATGTGACTGTTGTAAGTCTTCTCCTAATGCCGTGACTGTCGTAAGTCTTCTCCTAGTGTTGTAACTGTTGTAAGTTTTTCCTAATGCTGTGACCGTTGTAAGTCTTCTCCTAATGCCATGAGTGTTGTAAGTCTTTTCCTAATGCTGTGACTGCTGTAAGTCTTCTCCTAATGCCGTGACTGTCATAAGTCTTCTCCTAATATTATAACTGTTGTAATTCTTCTCCTAATGCTGTGACTGTTGTAAGTTTTCTCCTAATACGTGACTGTCATAAGTCTTCTCCTAATGTTGTGACTGTTGTAAGTCTTCTCCTAATGTTGTGACTGTTGTAAGTCTTCTTCTAATGCTGTGACTGTTGTAAGTTTTCTCCTAATACATGACTGTCGTAAGTCTTCTCCTAATGTTGTGACTGTTGTAAGTCTTCTCCTAATGCTGTGACTGTTGTAAGTTTTCTCCTAATACATGACTGTCGTAAGTCTTCTCCTAATGCCGTGAGTGTTGTAAGTCTTTTTCTAATGCTGTGACTGTTGTGTCTTCTCCTAGTGCTATGTCTGTTGTATGTCTTCTCCTAATATGTGACTGTTGTAAGTCTTTTAATAATGCTGGGACTGTTGTAAGTCTTCTCCTAATGACGTGACTGTCATAAGTCTTCTCCTAGTATTGTAACTGTTGTAAGTCTTCTCCTATTGCTGTGACTGTTGTACATTTTCTCATAATACTTGACTGTTGTAAGTCTTCTCCTAATGTTGTGACTGTTGTAAATCTTTTCCTAATGCTGTGACAGTTGTAAGTTTTTTCCTAATGCTGTGACTGTCGGTAAGTCTTCTCCTAATACGTGACTGTCGTAAGTCTTCTCCTAATGCTGTGACTGTTGTAAGTTTTTTCCTAATGCTGTGACTGTCGGTAAGTCTTCTCCTAATGTTGTGACTGTTGTAAGTCTTCTGCTAATGCTGTGACTTTTGTAAGTTTTCTCCTAATAAGTGACTGTCGTAAGTCTTCTCCTAATGTTGTGACTGTTGTAAGTCTTCTCCTAATGCTGTGACTTTTGTTAAGTTTTCTCCTAATACGTGACTGTCATAAGTCTTCTCCTAGTGTTGTGACTGTTGTAAGTCTTATCCTAATGCTGTGAATGTTGTTTTTTCCTAATACTGTGACTGTTGTAAGACTTCTCCTAATGCTCTGAATGTTGTAAGTCTTCTCCTAATATGTGACTGTCGTAAGCCTTCTCCTAATGCTGTGACTGTTGTAAGTTTTCTCCTAATACATGACTGTTGTAAGTCTTCTCCTAATGCCGTGACTGTCGTAAGTCTTCTCCTAATGCCGTGAGTGTTGTAAGTCTTTTTCTAATGCTGTGACTGTTGTGTCTTCTACTAATGCTATGACTGTTGTATGTCTTCTCCTAATATGTGACTGTTGTAAGTCTTTTCCTAATGTTGGGACTGTTGTAAGTCTTATCCTAATGCCGTGACTATCATAAGTCTTCTCCTAGTATTGTAACTGTTGTAAGTCTTCTCCTAATGCTGTGACTGTTGCACGTTTTCAACTAATACTTGACTGTTGTAAGTCTTCTCCTAATGTTGTGACTGTTGTAAGTCTTCTCCTAATGCTGTGACTGTTGTAAGTTTTGTCCTAATACATGACTGTCGTAAGTCTTCTCCTAATGTTGTGACTGTTGTAAGTCTTCTCCTAATGTTGTGACTGTTGTAAGTCTTCTCCTAATGCCGTGAGTGTTGTAAGTCTTTTTCTAATGCTGTGACTGTTGTGTCTTCTCCAAATGCTATGACTGTTGTATGTCTTCCCCTAATATGTGACTGTTGTAAGTCTTTTCCTAATGCTGGGACTGTTGTAAGTCTTCTCCTAATGCCGTGACTATCATAAGTCTTCTCCTAGTATTGTAACTGTTGTAAGTCTTCTCCTAATGCTGTGACTGTTGCACGTTTTTTCCTAATACTTGACTGTTGTAAGTCTTCTCCTAATGTTGTGACTGTTGTAAGTCTTTTCCTAATGCTGTGGCAGTTGTAAGTTTTCTCCTAATGCCGTGACTGTCGTAAGTCTTCTCCTAATACGTGACTGTTATAAGTCTTCTCATAATACGTGACTGTAGTAAGTCTTCTCCTAATACGTGACTGTCGTAAGTCTTCTTCTAATGCTGTGACTGTTGTAAGTTTTCTCCTAATACGTGACTGTTGTAAGTCTTCTCCTAATGTTGTGACTGTTGTAAGTTTTCTCCTAATGCTGTGACTGTTGTAAGTCCTCTCCAAGTATTGTAACTGTTGTAAGTTTTCTCCTAATGCTGTGACTGTTGTATGTTTTCTCCTAATACGTGACTGGCGTAAGTCTTCTCCTAATGTTGTGACTGTTGTAAGTCTTCTGCTAATGCTGTGACTTTTATAAGTTTTCTCCTAATACGTGACTGTCGTAAGTCTTCTCCTAATGTTGTGACTGTTGTAAGTCTTCTCCTAATGCTCTGACTGTTGTAAGTTTTCTCCTAATATGTGACTGTTGTAAGTCTTCTCCTAATGCTGTGACTTTTGTAAGTTTTCTCCTAATACGTGACTGTCGTAAGTCTTCTCCTAGTGTTGTGACTGTTGTAAGTCTTCTCCTAATGCTCTGACTGTTGTAAGTCTTCTCCTAATGCTGTGACTGTTGTAAGTTTTCTCCTAATACGTGACTGTCGTAAGTCTTCTCCTAATGCTATGACTGTTGTATGTCTTCTCCTAATATGTGACTGTTGTAAGTCTTTTAATAATGCTGGGACTGTTGTAAGTCTTCTCCTAATGTTGTGACTGTCATAAGTCTTCGAGTATTGTAACTGTTGTAAGTCTTCTCTTAATGCTGTGACTGTTGTACGTTTTCTCATAATACTTGACTGTTGTATGTCTTCTCCTAATGTTGTAACTGTTGTAAATCTTTTCCTAATGCTGTGACAGTTGTAAGTCTTCTCCTAATGCCGTGACTGTCGTAAGTCTTCTCCTAATACGTGACTGTCGTAAGTCTTCTCCTAATGCTGTGACTGTTGTAAGTTTTCTCCTAATGCTGTGACTGTTGTAAGTCTTCTCCTAATACGTGACTGTCGGTAAGTCTTCTCCTAATGTTGTGACTGTTGTAAGTCTTCTGTTAATGCTGTGACTTTTGTAAGTTTTCTCCTAATACGTGACTGTGTTAAGTCTTCTCCTAGTGTTGTGACTGTTGTAAGTCTTCTCCTAATGCTCTGACTGTTGTAAGTCTTCTCCTAATGCTGTGAATGTTGTAAGTCTTTTCCTAATACTGTGACTGTTCTAAGTCTTCTCCTAATGCTCTGAATATAAGTCTTCTCCTAATATGTGACTGTCGTAAGACTTCTCCTAATGCTGTGACTGTTGTAAGTTTTCTCCTAATACGTGACTGTTGTAAGTCTTCTCCTAATGTTGTGACTGTTGTAAGTCTTCTCCTAATGCTGTGACTGTCGTAAGTCTTCTCCTAATGTTGTGACTGTTGTAAGCCTTCTCCTAATGCTGTGACTGTTGTAAGTTTTCTCCTATTACATGACTGTCGTAAGTCTTCTCCTAATGTTGTGACTGTTGTAAGTCTTCTCCTAATGCTGTGAGTGTTGTAAGTCTTTTTCTAATGCTGGGACTGTTGTAAGACTTCTCCTAATGCCGTGACTATCATAAGTCTTCTCCTAGTATTGTAACTGTTGTAAGTCTTCTCCTAATGCTGTGACTGTTGCACGTTTTCTCCTAATACTTGACTGTTGTACGTCTTCTCCTAATGTTGTGACTGTTGTAAGTCTTTTCCTAATGCTGTGACAGTTGTAAGTTTTCTCCTAATGCCTTGACTGTCATAAGTCTTCTCCTAATACGTGACTGTCGTAAGTCTTCTCCTAATACGTGACTGTCGTAAGTCCTCTCCTAATACGTGACTGTCGTAAGTCTTCTTCTAATGCTGTGACTGTTGTAAGTTTTCTCCTAATACGTGACTGTTGTAAGTCTTCTCCTAATGTTGTGACTGTTGTAAGTTTTCTCCTAATGCTGTGACTGTTATAAGTCCTCTCCAAGTATTGTAACTGTTGTAAGTTTTCGCCTAATGCTGTGACTGTTGTAAGTTTTCTCCTAATACGTGACTGTCATAAGTCTTCTCCTAATACGTGACTGTCATAAGTCTTCTCCTAATGCTGTGAATTTTGTAAGTTTTCTCCTAATACGTGACTGTCGTAAGTCTTCTCCTAGTGTTGTGACTGTTGTAAGTCTTCTCCCAATGCTCTGACTGTTGTAAGTCTTCTCCCAATGCTGTGAATGTTGTAAGTCTTTTCCTAATACTGTGACTGTTGTAAGTCTTCTCCTAATGCTCTGAATGTTGTAAGTCTTCTGCTAATGCTGTGACTGTTGTAAGTTTTCTCCTAATACATGACTGTTGTAAGTCTTCTCCTAATGTTGTGACTGTTGTAAGTCTTCTCCTAATGCTGTGATTGTTGTAAGTTTTCTCCTAATACATGACTGTCGTAAGTCTTCTCCTAATATTGTGACTATTGTAAGTCTTCTCCTAATGCCGTGAGTGTTGTAAGTCTTTTTCTAATTCTGTGACTGTTGTGTCTTCTCCTAATGCTATGACTGCTGTATGTCTTCTCCTAATATGTGACTGTTGTAAGTCTTTTCCTAATGCTGGGACTGTTGTAAGTCTTCTCCTAATGCCGTGACTTTCATAAGTCTTCTCCTAGTATTGTAACTGTTGTAAGTCTTCTCCTAATGCTGTGACTGTTGTAAGTCTTTTCCTAATGCCATGACAGTTGTAAGTTTTCTCCTAATGCCGTGATTGTTGTAAGTCTTCTCCTAATACGTGACTGTCGTAAGTGTTCTCCTAATGTTGTGACTGTCGTAAGTCTTCTCCTAATACCATGACTGTCGTAAGTCTTCTCCTAATGTTGTGACTGTTGTAAGTCTTTTCCTAATGCTCTGACTGTAGTAAATCTTCTCCTAATATGTGACTGTTGTAAGTCTTCTCCTAATGCCGTGACTGTCGTAAGTCTTCTCCTAGTGTTGTAACTGTTGTAAGTTTTCTCCTAATGCTGTGACTGTTGTAAGTCTTCTCCTAATGTTGTGACTGTTGTAAGTCTTCTCCTAATGCTCTGACTGCTGTAAGTCTTCTCCTAATGCTGTGAATGTTGTAAGTTTTTCTCCTAATACATGACTGTCGTAAGTCTTCTCCTAATGCCGTGGCTGTCATAAGTCTTCTGCTAATGTTGTGACTGTTGTAAGTCTTTTCCTAATGCTGTGACAGTTGTAAGTTTTCTCCTAATGCCTTGACTGTCATAAGTCTTCTCCTAATACGTGACTGTCGTAAGTCTTCTCCTAATGTTGTGACGGTTGTAAATCTTCTCCTAATGCCATGAGTGTTGTAAGTCTTTTTCTAATGATGTGACTGTTGTAAGTCTTCTCCTAATGCTCTGACTGTTGTAAGTCTTCTCCTAATATCCTAATATGTGATTGTTGCAAGTCTTTTCCTAATGCTGTGACTGTTGTGTCTTCTCCTAATGCTATGACTGTTGTATGTCTTCGCCTAATATGTGACTGTTGTAAGTCTTTTCCTAATGCTGGGACTGTTGTAAGTCTTCTCCTAATGCTGTGACTGTTGTACGTTTTCTCCTAATACTTGACTGTTGTAAGTCTTCTCCTAATGCCGTGACTGTTGTAAGTTTTCTCCTAATACGTGACTGTCGTAAGTCTTCTCCTAATGCTGTGACTGTTGTAAGTCTTCTCCTAATGCTATGACTGTTGTAAGTCCTCTCCTAATGCTGTGACTGTCGTAAGTCCTCTCCTAGTATTGTAACTGTTGTAAGTCTTCTCCTAATGCTGTGACTTTTGTAAGTTTTCTCCTAATACGTGACTGTCGTAAGTCTTCTCCTAGTGTTGTGACTGTTGTAAGTCTTCTCCTAATACTCTGACTGTTGTAAGTCTTCTCCTAATCTCTGAATGTTGTAAGTCTTCTGCTAATGCTGTGACTTTTGTAAGTTTTCTCCTAATACGTGACTGTCGTAAGTCTTCTCCTAATGTTGTGACTGTTGTAAGTCTTCTCCTAATGCTCTGACTGTTGTAAGTCTTCTCCTAATGCTCCGACTCTTGTAAGTCTTCTCCTAATATGTGACTGTCGTAAGTCTTCTCCTAATGCTGTGAATGTTGTAAGACTTTTCCCAATGCTGTGACTGTTGTAAGACTTTTCCTAATGTTGTGACTGTTGTCTTCTCCTAATGCTCTGACTGTTGTAAGTTTTCTCCTAATATGTGACTGTTGTAAGTCTTCTCCTAATGCTGTGAATGTTGCAAGTCTTTTCCTAATACTGTGACTGTTGTAAGTCTTCTCCTAATGCTCTGAATGTTGTAAGTCTTCTGCTGATGCTGTGACTGTTGTAAGTTTTCTCCTAATACATGACTGTTGTAAGTCTTCTCCTAATGTTGTGACTGTTGTAAGTCTTCTCCTAATGCTGTGATTGTTGTAAGTTTTCTCCTAATACATGACTGCCGTAAGTCTTCTCCTAATATTGTGACTATTGTAAGTCTTCTCCTAATGCCGTGAGTGTTGTACGTCTTTTTCTAATGCTGTGACTGTTGTGTCTTCTCCTAATGCTATGACTGCTGTATGTCTTCTCCTAATATGTGACTGTTGTAAGTCTTTTCTTAATGCTGGGACTGTTGTAAGTCTTCTCCTAATGCCGTGACTATCATAAGTCTTCTCCTAGTATTGTAACTGTTGTAAGTCTTCTCCTAATGCTGTGACTGTTGTATGTTTTCTCCTAATACTTGACTGTTGTAAGTCTTCTCCTAATGTTGTGACTGTTGTAAGTCTTTTCCTAATGCCATGACAGTTGTAAGTTTTCTCCTTATGCCTTGACTGTCGTAAGTCTTCTCCTAATACGTGACTGTCGTAAGTGTTCTCCTAATGCTGTGACTGTCGTAAGTCTTTTCCTAATGCCGTGACTGTCGTAAGTCTTCTCCTAATGTTGTGACTGTTGTAAGTCTTTTCCTAATGCTCTGACTGTAGTAAATCTTCTCCTAATATGTGACTGTTGTAAGTCTTCTGCTAATGCCGTGACTGTCGTAAGTCTTCTCCTAGTGTTGTAACTGTTGTAAGTTTTCTCCTAATGCTGTGACTGTTGTAAGTCTTCTCCTAATGTTGTGACTGTTGTAAGTCTTCTCCTAATGCTCTGACTGCTGTAAGTCTTCTCCTAATGCTGTGAATGTTGTAAGTTTTTCTCCTAATACGTGACTGTCGTAAGTCTTCTCCTAATGCCGTGACTGTCATAAGTCTTCTGCTAATGTTGTGACTGTTGTAAGTCTTCTCATAATGCTGTGACTGTTGTAAGTTTTCTCCTAATACGTGACTGTCGTAAGTCTTCTCCTAATGTTGTTACGGTTGTAAATCTTCTCCTAATGCCATGAGTGTTGTAAGTCTTTTTCTAATGATGTGACTGTTGTAAGTCTTCTCCTAATGCTCTGACTGTTGTAAGTCTTCTCCTAATATGTGACTGTTGTAAGTCTTTTCCTAATGCTGTGACTGTTGTGTCTTCTCCTAATGCTATGACTGTTGTATGTCTTCTCCTAATATGTGATTGTTGTAAGTCTTTTCCTAATGCTGGGACTGTTGTAAGTCTTCTCCTAATGCCGTGACTGTTGTACGTTTTCTCCTAATACTTGACTGTTGTAAGTCTTCTCCTAATGCCGTGACTGTCATAAGTCTTCTCCTAATACGTGACTGTCGTAAGTCTTCTCCTAATACGTGACTGTCGTAAGTCTTCTCCTAATGCTCTGACTGTTGTAAGTCTTCTCCTAATGCTGTGACTGTTGTAAGTCCTCTCCTAATGCTGTGACTGTCGTAAGTCCTCTCCTAGTATTGTAACTGTTGTAAGTTTTCTCCTAATGCTGTGACTGTTGTAAGTTTTCTCCTAATACGTGACTGTCGTAAGTCTTCTCCTAATGTTGTGACTTTTGTAAGTCTTCTCCTAAAGCTCTGACTGTTGTAAGTTTTCTCCTAATGTTGTGACTGTCGTAAGTCTTCTCCTAATGTTGTGACTGTTGTAAGTCTTCTCCTAATGCTGTGACTTTTGTAAGTTTTCTCCTAATACGTGACTGTCGTAAGTCTTCTCCTAGTGTTGTGACTGTTGTAAGTCTTCTCCTAATGCTCTGACTGTTGTAAGTCCTCTCCTAATACTCTGAATGTTGTAAGTCTTCTGCTAATGCTGTGACTTTTGTAGGTTTTCTCCTAATACGTGACTGTCGTAAGTCTTCTCCTAATGTTGTGACTGTTGTAAGTCTTCTCCTAATGCTCTGACTGTTGTAAGTCTTCTCCTAATGCTCCGACTGTTGTAAGTCTTCTCCTAATATGTGACTGTCTTAAGTCTTCTCCTAATGCTGTGAATGTTGTAAGACTTTTCCTAATGCTGTGACTGTTGTAAGACTTTTCCTAATGCTGTGACTGTTGTAAGACTTTTCCTAATGCTCTGACTGTTGCAAGTCTTCTCCTAATGCTCTGACTGTTGTTAAGTCTTGTCCCAATGTTGTGACTGTGGTAAGTCTTCTACTATTGTTGTGACTATTGTAAGTCTTCTCTTAATACTATGACTGTCGTACGTTTTTCCCAGCTCTGCTCCATCACACTGCTTTCACTTTCCCTTTGAGTTTCCACTGTTTCTCTCCCTCTTACTTCACTTTTTCTTTTCTTTGCCAACTTTCTGGACGTCATAGATCATTTTTTAAGAATTGATGCTAACAATTCACAGTAGCTTGCAGGCTTTTGCTAATTTAAACAGCTTACTGTTGCTCTGTTTTCATTTATATACACTGCCGATGCAGCTATATTGTAAATAATGTAATTTTCTTATATATTTTAGATACCTGGTGGACCATTTGTTTGCTTTTTGCTTAAGATTTACTTAATTTTTGTTTTTGTTGCATACTGAACACTTTAAAAACATAGCTGATAATAAATAAAAACGGGTGAAAAATTGACTGCAGGATGGATAAAAAATGGATTTAGTGGGGTGCTACTTCACTACTGCAGATGCATCAGTCAATTTAATCCACTGTCAGCATATAAAATCTAGCCTATGAGAGTAAGCAGGCCACTCATCGTGATCAACAGTGAAAATACTAGCCAGGATTTGCCTTTATTCGATACCAGTTAGACAGACCCTATTGCTCTCAGAATTTAATAGGCTTTGGAATTGTATTTCTTCATGTCATTTGCACAAATGTCCTGCCTGTTGACTTCAGGTTGCCTGAAATGTTGTAGTTTTGTACCGTGTACTGCCTCCATCATCTCACTTTTATAGTCTGCCACTGACTGATAATGAATACATATATTCTCTCAAAAATGCTTTTTAATTTAGCATTTAATCACAGGAGTCTAGCAGCCTAACTAATTAGAGTCACCTTCGTACTATTTTAGGAATCTACACCACACAGCTCCAGCACTTCAAACACCCAGAACAAAATTGTAATGAAGAGATCACTGTTTTTCACTTCTTGTCCCTAATTTCTAGGAAGAACTCCTCTCCCACCTAAAAGACATACATTTCTACCCAGAATTCCATACACAGTTGAAAACTCATTTGCTGAAACCGACCAAATGCCAGTGCCACATCTCCAATCACATTAACTAGACCCACTATCATTGCTCAGTGTCTAAAGACTTCTAACCTTTCAATGCATGGCTTACTTAAGGTTCTTAAGGCATTACTGTATTTATTTGTATATATTTGTCCATGTATTGCCAATCATACTTTTACTCTTGACATATTGTAATGCTTTTATATTTGTTACAATATTAATATTTTGTATATAATACTAACACTTTGGTTCTTAGCATAATTGTCCAATTGCATTCTCCTCAGTCATAATCTTTCAGGGGCTGAGATTAAAATTACTCATGTGTGACGAGTGCTTTATCCCAGTTAATAAATTCAGTAATGTTTATCCAAACTGGGGTTTTATGAATTTACTATCTTAGAATGTCATTAACTGGAGTCAACCTAGAAAAGTCACAATCGGGGCAGGAAAAGCTTTATACCCTTAATAAAGAAGCCTTCAAACAAAATCACAACAAGATGTGTAATATATCGCATTTAAACAATGACAACAGCATATGGGATTTTATTTTTAAGCAGTGCATTAATGTTGTTGTTGTCTTTCGGCTTTTTCCCTGTTAGGTGTCGCCACAGCGGAACTCTGGTCTGCTAATGATTGGCAGTAGATTTTCACGAACGGCAAAGTGCCAGCTCGACATTCAACCTTCAACGAAGGCGCGCCCATTTACGCATGTCTTTCAAACGCCCACCCAACCACTGGGAGGACATGCAGACTCCACACAGAAGGGACTCCCCACACTCCAGCCGAGAATCGAACTGGAGAACCTCTTGCTGTGAGGCATTAATAATATGTTAAAAAAAGTGGTTAAAAAGAGATGTACAATAGATAATTTATAATATAAGCTTTTTTCAGTTGTACTAAACACCATTTCCATATAATATCAATGAGAACATTTAAAAATAACATTTTAAAGCATACCTGCAGTAGAATGTTTATTTTGCTTTGTATACATTATTCCATTTACAGTTCTCTCTAGCAGCATATATATTGGGTTCAGTAAAGCTATAGTTAGACATTCAGTTATAAAGCACAATATAATGAGTACACTTTATACACTGTTGTCATTGATTAAATTCTACACACACATTATTAACCTCACTTAGAATGTAATATGTCTCTCATAGTATTTTCTAGCTGTATGTATAGCTGAGTAAGTAATGTTCCACCAAACGAATAAAAGAGCCCAGCACAAATCCTGTTCTGAAAATAAGTGTATTTAAAAGATACACATTATACTGGCAATGAAAACAAACTGCACAGACCAGTTTCAGCTTAACAGCCTTCCTCAGTGTGACAAAAATAAACAAGTACCGTTACATTCAAATACAGCCCATTAATATATAAGGTGGTGAATAGGACAGAGGCCAGTAAGAACAATAAACAAATAAAGCAATCAAAAATGGAAAAAGCCCTCCCAGTTTAATAATCCACTTTTTTTCTTTAGTATTCAAAACCTGATGTAATCCCGCTAAATCATTATTTTTCTGCACAATGCAATAAATAATAGTAAATCTAAAAAAACCCGTCTGATGGTTACAGATATGCTTGTATAGGGCATTAGTTTGTTTGTGTGCCCTAATATTGCTCAAGTGTTCACTGATTCTAAGCCTAAAAGGCCTAGAAGTTTGTCCCACATAAAAAGCTTGACAGAAGCAGCTAGCTAGATAAATCACCCATGTTGAGCTGCAATTGCCAAAAAAATTTATATCATAAACATTGGAAGTATTTTTACTAGTGACACAAGTAGTTTTATGTATATGTGAACAACTTGAGCAATGACCGCAAGGATGGCAACCTACCAACTTGTGCCCAATAATGGTCCTTTGTATCAATGTTTACTCATACCAGGCCCTTTTTTAGTGGTTGAACAGAGAACCCAAAGATCTGCCCTTACGAAAGGAGAAAGAACATTTGTCACCCAAAATATCCAAAAAAGGGCCCACACCCTCTAAAATGTTCCATTGTCTTGAAACTATATCGATAAATGATTTAGTGTTTTTACCATAGGTAGTCACTAACCTTATCTGAGAACCCTGATCAGGAACCGTTCCCTGTACCTTAGTAACTCAGATCTATCATGTAGTTGCGCATGCTGACTAGCCACACAGATGTCACCAACCCTGTATCCTTGGGCTTTGAATCTGCCACATAAGTCCGATCTGAAATGATCATGAGTGGCAGTACTGAAGCATATTCTTTGTACCCTGAGAAATCGAGACTTGGGGATGTTCCTGATGACATGTTGAGGGTGGAAGCTAGACGCATGAAGTAAAGTATTATATTGGGGGAATTTGCGGAACACCTATGTTTCTAATTTTTTTTTTAGATTTACTATTATTGATTGCATTGTGCAGAAAAATTAATGATTTAGCTGGATTACATCAGGTTTTGAATACTAAAGAAAAAAGTGGATTATTAAACTGGGAGGGCTTTTTCCTCCCGGTTTAAATGAGCATTTTTGATTGCTTTATTTGTTTATTGTTCTGACTGGCCTCTGTCCTATTCACTACGTTATATATTAATGGGCTGCATTTGAATGTAATGGTACTTGTTTATTTTTGTCACACTGAGGAAGGCTGTTAAGCCGAAACCGGTTTGTGCAGTTTGTTTTCATTGCCAATTTAATGTGTATCTTTTAAATACACTTATTTTCAGAACAGGATTTGTGCTGGCTCTTTTTTTCGTTTGGTTGAACTGTTTTGAGCCATGCGCTTGCCATACGTGCGGGTGCTTTTGTGTTTAAGTAATGTTCCAGCCAAGTAACTTGTTGATGAGAATAATATGATTTGTACAGCTGCTATTTTGTGTTTGCAAATGTACCAATTGACCTCCCTTGGCTTTAGATATTTTGTGTTTCAATAATCATGTCAATTGAAATGTTACATACTTTTATACAGTTATAAAGTTTAGAAAGTTTCATTCAGATGAATAGAGTTCATTTCTCTTGTCACAAAGACTTTTGTATTTCTTTATTGAAAAAAAATGGAAGTTGTCTTTTGCCAAGTAGTTAAACTTGGACATAGTACTCCATCTGTTATAATATCAGTAAGTGAGACACTGACACACTAACGCTTCTTAAAATATTTTATTGTTACTTATGCCAAGTTACAATGACGCATTTATTAATCTTTAAGGAACAAAAGGCACTTACAAAGTTCCACTTTTAGAATTAGTATATTTTTTATGAGTGTTTTAGTAAGAGTTGTTACAGTGGACATGATCAAGAAAGGTGAATTCTTTTTCCATGAGTGGACACTATTGGCATTAAATGACCTTAAGACATGAGATTCTAATGTGTAGTTGAAATATAGAGTAGTGGTCTATTGTAAATCTTAAAACTGCTTATTAACTGTGTTAAACAACAAGCTGCATTTTAAAATACCTAAAAAGCAAGTCAGATTTATTAAAACAAATCTTATTGAACTGGCATTTATTTAATTATTGAGTGGCTAGATTTAAGTTATTTATGCAACAAATGCATCTATAAATAGAATGACTGAAAAGAAACCCAGTGATACTCATCATTTTACAAATATATCTGAAGCTTCATTTTTATATACAGTAATATATTTAAGGAACCATATTTCTTGGTTGCCTGTTTCACTTTCAGGCTGTGGTGCTTTTACTAGAGAGTTTGCACATTCTCTCTTTGTGATTTTGTCAAGTGGTCTGTTTTTCTCCCACTTCCCAAAAGACATTCTTTTAGGTAAACTGCCAATCATCTAACCTGCCCGCAAGCATGGTATTCTTCTTGCAATGGATCTGTATCTCATCCAGGACTACATTTGGTATAGGCCTGCTGCTTGATGGGGAATGCTATGTCTTCCCTGGGGCCAAGAATAGTATAAAACAGATACCAGCAAATGAGTGACTTTGAAAGACTCAAATATATAGTTGGAGTTTTTGGGAAAAAAATGAAATATGTTTAATTATTCATAACTAAATAAAGAAAGGCATTTATAAATAAATAAAGAGCTTAGCAGAATATCTTTTGAGTTATGATTAAATGCTGAACATCCAGTGCAGTGTAAATTACTGAGTGATCAACTGTAATTGACAAAAATTAGAACAAAAATTGCAAAAATGGTTAAAGGTAAATTACTCTAAAGCCAATAGTGCTACATTATGTAGCTGTGAATAATGTTCCAAAGATATTTCTTATTATAGTTAAAATGCAAAAACCAGAAAAGACTCAAAATGCACATGTCCATTACTTACATTTAGAAGGAAATACATTACCTGAAAATGCTATTAGCAAAAAGGAAAAGGGCAAGCCTCCCATTTTAGCGACACAATTGATCGGTTGTATCATGTCAATAATATGTCAGAAAGTAATGTACTTAATAAAAAGGTGATCATAAAAGAAAGTATAAAGGCTTATAAGGAGCTGTATAAGAGGAGAGGCAAATAGATAAAAATTGCTGAAGGTTTTTATAATCTGACAGATGAAAATTTAGATGATTCTGTACTAGGAAATCTGGCATAAGGCAATAAGATCTAGAAACTATGAAAATGACATTATCATGAAAGTTCCAGGAAAAAAAGAACTAAGCACCTTTATCACAGTGTAAATTGCTATATTAGAGCAATTTAAAACAATTATTCCACTTGTTTTTGAAATCACTCTTTGTTCCCGCAGTCTGTTGATGATCAGACCCCTCCCAGTTAATTATTTCTTTCCAAGAATGATGCTGAGGTACAAAGGACAGGTTAAAACAACTGGATAAGATATCATTCAGTGTGGTTCCTCTATGTGTCAGCTTGGGAGGAGTTGCTACCCAGCCCTACTTGCACTTCTCATTCCAAGGCTTCCGCATGCAAACTAAAGCCCTTGTTGCCTCCATAGAACCTTTGTTGGCAGATTCCAGCTAATGTATCTGGAAAAAATAAAAACAAAGCATTCAAGACCGGACACTAACAATGTAGCACTACTTATGCCTGACCTTGAGGTCCTTCTTTATTTTTAACACATTTATGTTTGTATTATTACTGAGACTTAATTTAAAAGTGAGAAAGCACTCCTCCTTTCCTACCAGAACCAAGTGAATTCTATGAATTCTGATGAAGTTTCGATAAGGGACAAAAGTGCTTAATATATATGTAATTTTTTTTTTGGTTTTAAGTGGTTTACCAAATAAAACAGTTGCTAGTGACCTTCTGCCTTGGATTTGATTTGATTTTGGAGAAGATAAATTTTCTCATAAGATAATAATATTCATAATGTTTTCATAAAGAATTATGATCAGATCACTGATCATAATGAAAAATGATGTGTTCTTAACTTAGAAATCAGGATTCATTTATCTAGCTTCACTCATAAGGCAAATTTCTTGGCAGACACATGATATGCTCATTACAATCAGTGACCTGATCATAATCCCCTATATAAACATTCCCGGTCAACAAATGTTAAATAAATAAATGCTCATTACAACCAGTGACCTGATCATAATCCCCTATATAATCATGTTTTAAAATTGTAATGGGTCTACACAAGGCCAGATATGGATGGTCTTTGTAGTCTCTGGGTAACCCTACACCTTTCCTCCACTACCCCCTTTTAAAATATTGTTAAACAAAACATTCCAGATTATCACTTTCTTAGATTATTAAATAGATGCTGACCATTTTACTGATGTTCATCATATTGATTACAACTGCAGTAGCCTTACCTATGTAGGTTGTATCCTGTCAACGATATAACAGCCAGCAGCTTTCAAAGCTTCCATGCACCTTCCATGCTCCCAAACTGTCAGTCAGCTGAAGTTAAGCTGATTAAAAGATGAGTTTGGGCATAACACCCTTCAGAGCTTTATTGCCACTGAAGAGTATTCTCCTCTCCGACTTTCCAGGATCAGCAGTAGGGTTCGTGCTTTCCTTTGCTGAGCAGATAACCCTTTGGGGAAAAACTTCCATTTTCTTAATTTTGTTGATGTTTTTATTCATTTGCTCTGCAGGAAAATTATTTTAAAGATATGTTTTTTTATTGACTGTCGCAAGACTGTAATGTACTTTTAAATGGAGCTCTCAATTTTTCCTGTCATTTTAAAAGCAGGGTAAAGTAACTAAAAAGATTTCTTCTGTGGAGAAATTGTGATTATTCTTTCTTTTTTTTTTTTTTTTTTTCTGGTGCTGGCATAGTGTTTTAAAGGGGTCTATACTGAATCAGCGAACGCTTAAAAAAAGAACGCTGATTCATCGACCCTATTTGAGCGAATGCTGACAATGCTGAACACACGGAACAACGATTTTTTTCTCAGGGAAAAAAAAATCGCTGGGCTGGTTTCAGGAGTTTGCCGTTTCCTCCACTGTGGTGCAATCTTGGAGTTGGTATATTTAAGTAGGGGTGTGTGTGAGGGGCACAGCCCCTCATGTTAAATACTGTTTTAAGTTTTTTTTTTTTTTTGGAACAGCGATTTTTTTTTTCCCTGGGAAAAAAATCACTGTTCTGAGTGTTTGGGATTGTCAGCGTTTGGTGAACTGGGGTCGATGAATCAGCGATCGTTTTTTAAGCGTTCGCTGATTTAATATAGACCCTTTTAAAGTGCTTTTTACTGTTTTTCGGTCAAAAAGATGACTTTTACTGACTGGTTAATCAGCAATTCCTGCTTGTCTTACAGAGAAAGAGGCACCATTTCACTTTGACCATGGAATAGACTACTGATCCTATGGTCTGTTCTTCTTTCAGCCACAAAAAGAAAAGAAATAAGTAAACAGCCTTTACACCACAGCAGGCTAGCAATTTGCCAAAGCCGCGAGTGGGTGACTCTGATGTGGCTATTTGTTGTATTCATCTTTTTCCTTAGATCCATCAGGTGCAGCATCTATAGCCACTATGGACTGGGGGTTAGTTATGTCATCTATGGCTGTTAGGATCCCCTCAGTGGGCAAGGGAGAGACACTCTTCTTGGTTCTGGGAGAGGGAACAGGGCAGGTATAATTGTTGTGTCAGAATGCTGTGCCCACTTGTAACATGGCTAGCCCCATTTCTCCTGTCAAAATTAACAGAAAACCAGGCATGTTTCTACTTCTTCTCAAATTTCTTTGGATATAAGTAGTTTAGAGTGTCTGGCTCAGAGTTTAAATCAGGCTATTGATCCTTCTTATAAAGCAGTTTCCAGTAAAAGGAGGAGAGATTCTTTTTTTCCTGAAGAGATTCAAGATTCTGAATCTAAATAGGAAAACGTAATGATGGATAATGTTTTTTTGTCAGATGACTGACTCAGACAGAGTAAAGGTCAGTAGTTTCTGATTCTCCCATTAAGGGTTTCTCTTTCTCTGAGACTATTGCTAGAATGCACCAGTGTTTTCAGTGGGAGGGCACTGATGTTTATCATTTCCTCAGAAACTGCTATAAGTTGTTGCAGGAGGATTTTTCAGAACTGCTGTAGAAGATGTGTGTGTTACTGATTGTAATTTTCCTGATAGTCAGCCAGCTGTTCCTAAAAAGTTAGACAGGCTGTATAAAGACTCTCAGTCTTTTACATTTTTATACACTATTCCCAAACTTGACCCAGCAGCTATAGCTTTATTTGAACCCACTGTTGCTTGTGTACTTCTGCAACTTTGATTTTCAGAACTTTGAATTGTCGATTCCAAGATGGCGGTCGTCTAGTTTGCACCCTCTCCATACAGCTCCCTTCCTTACCTACAATCTCAGCTCAATTATCATGCTTTAAATACCTATCCTTATTCATTGGAATCGGAGGACTATTTAACTAATCCAGACAAAAGAACAGTCAATATATCGCATCTTCGCTCCAGTGATCTTAGCCACGTGCATCCAAGGGGCCTTGGACTAACTACTGCACACTAATAACTATCGTATTTAGACCATAGCTGATAACTCGGATACTATGGAGACACAATCTACCAAAGCTAAACTTTCCACAATCTTCTCTCCAGAAAAAGATGTGGTTTCCAAAAGACAAAAAAAATCACTGAACAATCAGCGGATCTCAACAAATCAAGCGCTAAAAGTAAAACTGAAGCCAACTTCCACTTAGATGAGCATAAATCAGCGCTTCAACCGATACATCTTGCCATACAAGGATTCTACGATCAACTAACCAATTTTGGCAAAACTATCAACCAAATTGTGGAAAGAGTGGACACTCTTGAACACAAGAATCAGGCTAATGAAGCCTTGATCCAATCCTTGTCTGAAGAACTACACGCTAAAAGTACAATGCTTTCAGATCTACAATCTAAAGTAACAGACCTGGAAGCTAGAAGTCACCGCAATAACATACTAATCAGTGGTCTCCCAGAGACTTATGATAGCCACAATTTATTGTCAACCACCAGGCAAATCTTCAAAGCTCTACTGGCTTAGTTGTAGGGAGAGCACACAGGGCCATGCATAAATGTCAAGACTCTTCTACCCCACATCAAATCTACACTAAGCTACTTAACTTAAAGGACGCACAAAAAATTTTAATGGCTGCAAAAAAACAAAAATATTTTATCTGGAACAAACACAAACTCATTTTCTCTCAGGACTTGCCTCCTCAATTAAATTAAACAGGCAAAATTTGGCTCCATTTTGTGCAGACCTGATTAAGAAAAATATCAAGTTCCAGATGCGATACCCGAACGCCTTGATCTTCTCTTATAATTAAAATAAATTCTAAAAAGAAGCAAAAGAGGCTTTTCTTAAAGCCTTCAACAACTCCCCAGTTCTGTAATGTGCCTCTACTCTGGAATATTTCTTTAATACTTTCACTATAATTGCTGGAGTCTTGAACATAATTCTTCATGCACCGGATATATCTGCTCTAGTCCTGGCTTCATTTTACAAGGTAGCTGGGCATCTACAGAAATATACAGGGTTGTTGGTCCCATATCCCTTCGGGATCTATCTGTGCGACATTGGTTCTTTGGTTCAACTGGGAACCTTGTTATATCCAGCCTTAGTGATTTGGGGGATCTTCATGCTGGGTGACTTCCTGTTGTTCCCATGCGGTATGCTGCTCCTATGATGCCAAAACTGCTAACTGTCTCTTCGATACACCAACTTCCACCGTTATGACTGACCTGGCTCCGCTTACAAAGCAGCAAGCTATCGATGACTCCTCAGATTAGTTATATAAACAATACGCTAATTAATATTGTTTGATTGCTAACTATCCTTTCTGCATTATGTGCCTGGCTTCTTTGATAACTTAAAGGGTTGTTTAAGCTTGTCGACATTCGCCTCGATCAATGCTGTACACATGCTTGCTACGCTTCCTGTCAGTTCCAAACAATAATTTAAAAGGATGCCAATACTATATTTGTCAAACCCTTGTTGTTGTTTGTTTATTGTTGCATCTGCTGCAGCTGGTTAGTATGTCCCATTCTTCGGCGATCTAGTGCTGTTAAGGACATGGTTAAAATAAGCCTGACATATAGGCAGAAAATGAGGCGTTAAAATCAATAATTTCATTAAAATGTTGTATAGTCCTTACTTATGGAAAACATTGCCTTACTAATTGACCTCGTACAACCAGCATCATATTTACTTATACTTATTATCTAACTTGTATCCTTTAACTTGGATGTTCGGGGTCCTTTGTGAGTTATTTATGTTAGATTTTTGCATGTGTGTTAGTAAGTTGCAGATATGTTGTTCATAGCCTAACTAAGACTAATTCACATTTTATTTACCTCTGCTGCTTCAACAGGTACTGCATTTGCTCAGTCCTAGGTTTTCTCCTATATTACCTAGTCATATTTGCAGGTACTGGCAGCTCATTATTTACTGCCTAGATAGATAATTGTAGTAGGAATAATCAGTGAGTTATGTTATGTAGTACTAGTTTTATAATCATATATGTACACATAAGTTTGCATCCTATATGAGCTCAAAGCCTATGTCTTCTATCCTTTGTCTGTATTCTATATTTATCTTTATCATCATTCTCCTTTGTCCTTTACCTTTAGTACTGTTTCTATGTGTGGTCTTTTCTATTGTTAATTCGGCTGTTTACATAGATAAATAACAAGTGGCGAATTTTATTTTTTTAGTTTTATTCTTACTTTTCTTTGTCTTTTTACTAGTGTTTTTCCCATCTGCTTCCCAATCTATCCGCCTACTAACTTTCTCCAAGCATCAACCACTACCTAAGTCTTCCCTTGTCTTTATGTCATTATACGGCTACTTCTGGCTACTCTTTCTTTATCATTCCTCGGTCTCTAGTGGAGCTCATGGATGCTTGATATTAGGGTCCTAGTATGATCTATTTTTGGATGTGGATTGCTTTGTATATATGTATAGTGTTACTTATTGTAATTTTAGTCCTTTTTAGGACTTTATACATGACAATTTTCTACTGTGTGTTTTCATTGTTAATCAAGGTTTATTGGAACTTTTGTTATTTTGTTTGTATTCCTTCACTCATAGGGATGGGGTGGTTAGGCGCCGGGGTAGTTTTGAAGGAATACTGCGCTACCATTTCTATTATTATTACTATTACTATCAGTCTCTTCACCCTACATGATGTTTTGATATGGTCTCTCACTTCTTCTAAATACCTAACCTCACTGACTATCCTTTTCCTTCCTACGTGTAAATACCCTCTTCAAGGGTAAGGTTATACTAAACCCCAAATTTATAGTTTCCTTTTAATTAGTGATTATGGCGTGGTCTGTTGACTCATGGAATGTTAGAGGATTACAAAACAAATCCAAAAAAATCTCTTCTTTTTCACTTATTGTTTAAATCTCAAGCTAACATATGTTTCTTACAAGAATTACGCATGTACAAAGACGATTGGGCTAAAGAGGAAAAAAAAAGTGGATAAAATCCATCATCTCTGCAGGTGGTAGTTCCAACTCTAAAGGGGTGGCCACTATAATCAAAAATGATTTTCATGGGGTTATCCTGGAGGAGAAATCTGACAAAAATGGTAGATGGTGTTATTTCACCTCTCAATTTCCTAACCTCAATAAACCAATCCTCTTTTTCAATCTCTACGGCCCATGTACTCAACAACAAGTCTTCATTCTAGAGATCTACAACATTCTTTCTGCTTTTCAGGACCACCATATTATTTTAGGGGGAGATTGGAATGCTGTTATAGACCCCAGTATAGATTGCACCAGTAAATCTCCCTCATACAATTTTCAAGCATCTCTAGCACTAGAGGATTTAATAAATCACTTTAACCTTATTGACCCCATTTCATTCAGTGGACATCTATCTAAAGACGAAATTTACACATATTATTCGAAATGTTATAATATATGGTCACGGCTAGATTTCTTTCTAGTATCCGATTCCCTCTCTAATTTCAAGATAAACTTCTCATTAGAACCTAGATTCTTCTCTGATCATTTAAGAATCTCTCTCAAGATTAGACATGTTCCAGGATCAACTTCTCTCCCCCGATATCATAACTGGACTTTGAACAGCAACCTGCTTTCCAATAAGGCCATAACTCAAGAAATTACAGAAATACTATCAGACTTTAGCTCTAAACTTGAAAGGTCACATATTCCATTTGATATCCAATGGGCCACCTGTAAGGCCAGTTTAAGAGGTCTTTTAATCAACAAAGCCTCCTATTATAAAAAACTGTACAAAAATAAGGAATCTAAGCTAATCTCGAGGATTTCTGATTTAGAAAAACAACAAAGGCTAAATCCAGACCCTAACTTACACAAAGAAATTAGCAATTCTCAAAAAGAACTACTAGAACTTCATCAACAAAACCTTTCCCTATCTGAACAAAAACTTATTGCAACTTTTTCAGAATGGGCGCAAATCCCCTCTAAAACTTTGGCAAGAATAATAAAAAACAATCAGGGCTCCCCCAGAATCTCCTTATTACATTTCCAAAATAAAATATATAAGTCGGACTCTGAAATAATACAACTTTTCTCATCCTTATACTCAGATGTTTATTGTAGGAAAGTAGACCCCTCTATTAACCGGTATATGGATAGCTTTCTGAATTCTATTAAATTTCCCTCCCTGAATGAATCTCAATGCTCTATGCTTTCTGCTCCCTTGAGTCTCCAGGAAATCCAAAATGTTACTGCCAGTCTCAAGGTAGGCAAATCCCCTGGCCCGGACGGCTTTACAGCTGAATTTTTTAAAACCTTTAATCTGATAACCTCTCCATCCTTTTGAAGGTATTTAACCATATAATAAAAAATGGAATATCTAATTTACACTGGAACACCTCAAAAACTATTCTAAGTTTGAAAAATAAGAAAGATAAAGCTGACCCCCATAACTATCGGCCTATTTCACTAATAAACATTGATATTAAGATCCTAGCATCTCTCCTGGCGAACAGATTGAAAAGAGTTATGCCCTCTTTAATCTCCTTGGAACAGGCCGGCTTTATGACCCATAGACACACATGGGACAATACTTTAACATTGGACTCCCTAATCCACTTCACCAAAAAAGAGAAAAATCCGATCTATGCACTAACTTTAGACACTTCAAAAGCCTTTGACAGGGTAAACTGGGAGTTTTTATTCCAAACCATGGCTCATTTTAGTATACCTATCGCCTTTTCTGATATGATTACATCGTTATATAAAAATACATACACATATCTATGTATCAACAAAAACCTATCCAAATCAATAAAAGATTACAAATGGTACAAGACAAGGCTGTCCTTTATCCCCTTTTCTTTTCAGCATATTTATAGAACCATTCTTTCTATATATTGCCCAGAATACCTTTCATGTGATTCCCAAAGTCCTAAACACAAGAATATTATTTTCTGCCTTTGCAGATGACCTTAACCTACATTTCCAACTTCGTAACACTGACCTTAGTAAATAATTAATTCTATTAACAAGTTTTCAAAGGCCTCAGATTATCAGATTAACCATAAGAAATCACACATCTTTCCTATCAACCCTGTGGGTCACAAATCTAATTATTTTTCTGATTCTCCCTTTCAGCCAACCTTTGACATTAAATATCTTGGCATTCACTTCGAACATAACCAATTGTCTATGCTCCAAAATAATTTGCTCAGAACCTGGTTGAAAATATTACAGGACCTTCGTAGATGGGAACTAATGAACTTACCTCTCTTATCCAAATCTGCGATAGTTAAGATGAACATATTTCCCAGACTCCTTTATCAGTTTAATGCCTCAGATCAGATAATATCTAAGTCTTTCTTATCAAAGATTAATAAAGAATTAGCCAAATTTATCTGGTTTCCTAAATCAGTCAGAATTTCGTACTCTAAATTAATCTTCCCTAAGAGTAAGGGCGGCCTCTGTCTACCGAACTTTCAATTGTACTATACAATTATTTGTGCTAATAGAATTCTGTCTATCTCGAAACTCAATCATGGAGAGTATAACTCTTACCCTACCTGGATCAATCTATGGTATCAACATGTTCAAGACAACAAAATTAACCCTGTCGCTCACCCTTTTCTTACCCCGGATGCTATCAACAATTCTAAGTTATCCACCAATCTAAAACATAAAATCAGAACTTTTCAAATTCTATCAAAACATATTAAACTTGATAGTGTTCTTCCTCTACTCCAACCTCTCCACTTAAATCCCAATATTAAAATGAATAATCTGTTAATTAATCTTTCTAACTTTCCTCTCATTAAAAATATTGCAGTTTGGGATATTCTTAAACACAGAAATGAATCACTTACCAATCTTCGCATAATCCTTAAGGTTAATAATAAGTACACCACTATTCTCCGTCAATTACAAGAACTAGTCACATCAAAATTCGCCCACCTCGTAGTCAATAGTGAAGATATCACCAAGCTGGAGGTAGTCATCCAAACTCTTTTGAATTCAGAGAAAATGCTCTCTAAATCATACAATCTGCTGATCTCCATAATACACGACTCTTACTGCCTTTTCCTCTGGTTATTGGGACAATCATAATTCACATCTTTCGGAGAAACAAAAGCTTTCTGCCATAAAAAATACCTTAGATCTATCCTCATTTAAAAAACTTATTTACACACAATTAATGATCAATAACAACTCATACTATACTCCCTATACTCCCTCTGTCTTAAACAAGTTTGACTCTAAGAACTCTCCCTCTTGTCCGTGTTGTTCCTTGCCAAGTGCCGATCTTCTACACTTTCTATGGTTCTGCAATTACTCACATAAGCTTTGGTCCTCACTGAAAGTCCGTCTCGAGAAAATGGGATACCATAAATCGACCCTCACCTGGGAAATAGTGATTCTTCATATACCTACTGTACATTTTTCTAAACTTGATATGCATGTACTTGTTATTCTATGCTCTCTTATGAAATTATATATCACCAAAAACTGGATAGATCGTACCAAACTCTATTGGAATAACTTTAAGGAAATGGCTCTTGCATACATCTCAGCACAGAAATTTATTATGAAAGGTCTCAGGAAGGTTGCCTTCTTAAGAAAAGTTTGGAAAAGGGTTCTTGACCTTATCCTTAGTGAACAACAACCCTAACACCTTTATTTAGAACTGAGATTTATCTTACACTTCATGATGAACCTTTATTTATTATCTCTGAGAACCATGTGTCTCTCTCATCCTAATTTATCTCTCTTTATGGTAGCACACTTGCTAGTTCATTTGTACATACTATATATACTTAGTATGTTTTTCAGGTTTTGTTTGTTTTACATGTTTAATATGAGTTCAGTTTATTCGCTCATTCATGTATCCATGTTATAATATTGGTTTTCTATTTTCTTTCTTGTTATTCTTATGAAATAAATAAAAAGTTATTTGAAAAAAAAAGAACTTTGAATTATCAGGCAGACATTTTAAAGATCGTTCTGGCAAGTTATGAAAGTATGAGGAACGTTTCACCACATCTTCTTCTGAGAAAAAAAATCTGCTTTAAATAACATTTTCTTCGATTGTGCAGGCCACTACTCATTGTTTCCAGTGTGTGTATAAGACTCAACAATAGTAGGAACAAGACCGAGCTATACATATAGGAATACTAAGTCTTTAAAGAGATTGTCATGCTATGAGGATGGTAGCAATATGAATGAAATACACTCTGATAGACAAGGGATGTTTGCTTGCAGAAGCTGCAATCAACACATGTATATGGCAGGTGATAATAAATTTATCCATCCAAACACTGGACATGAATACATCTTTAAACATTATGCTGATTTCAAAACAAGGGATTTAATACACCTGGCACAATGCCAGGTATGTAAATCTTTCTGTGTAGGCAAGACAACCAGAACCCTTAGGGAGAGAGTGAGAGAACACATATATGCCATAAATAAAGAAGAAAATAATGCATTGGCTAGGTATGTGTTGACCCATGGCATGATACACAAGTTTAGGTTTAGAGCCTTGGAGTTAATTAAAAAGACTGGTAGGCTAGGTAATATTAAAAACTACACTGAGGGACAGAAAATAAGTAGATCATGCACCTACAAGCCCATAAAATGAGTGGTTTAAATGACAAGATAACACTAAAAACCATTCCTAGCAACTATGGCATATGTACATTAAGCATTTTGATGTTTTATTATTTATTGTTTTTTTTTATAAAATATATTTTTGCATTTAAAATGTAATTAAATTATATAGGCTTTAGAAAGGGCTTTTATGGTGATTTTATAGAGCTATTTCATGAGTGTGATGTCATAATTAATTTTATTAAGCAATTGGTTGATGAAATGAGGTTACTATTTAAATTAAATGGAGAATGTATGTGTATGAAAGTCTGATGAAACGTTTTTATAATGTGAAAGCGCTCACTGTTCTGAACCATTGGATTTATTAAATCTACGTATATACATTGATAGCTGTTGTGATGTTGCCTCTTTTGTATTTTTTGTATTTTCGTACTGCTTCTGAGAGGCACTTTGTCCAGGACTGCTTTGTTTTATTTTCTGTTGTTGCCTTTCAAACGGTCACCAGGACATGGCTGAAGGTATAGTGACAAAGACTGTAAACTTACATGAGAACTTTGAGTCTCCCTTTCAGAGACTCCTTTCTACTGACAACAACCCTGCTACATCTAATGACTATGGAGCTAACAAAAGATGGGGAGGAGACCTTAAGGAATATGACTGTTATGCAGTTAACCAGAAAACTGGAGAATAAATTAAGTAAGTTAAAATCTGCACAGTGGCAGAGACAGCACATGGAGGCTTGTCTAAGGTGGTGCAAGAGGATTACGAATTTTGAAAATGCCTACTTTCAGCACCACCTATCCAGAACTACTTACTAAGTGGCAGAAATTAAACTTAGACACTAGCTATGGCTATATCATGTTGTTAATTGAACAATACAAACTTATTGAGGCTGCGTTGGCTACAAAGATTACATCTTTATGCAGTGAACTGAGTTTGCTTTTAAATTTAACAGAGATGACTATGTTTGTTAATGACCTGACTATGAACCTAATGGTGCTTGAAAATAAACTGCTACATGACAAAAAGAAGAAACTGGAAAGAGATTTTAATGATTTTTGGTGGGGTTATGTGTTCTCCTGGCCCAGGGAGAACAACAGCAACACTACAACAAATGCTTCAACGGCAGTACCACCTTTAGCGAATCGGAACAGACCGAATGCTACTACTGTGAGGATGACGACATCGTCAATGGCTCTACAGACAGAGGAAGTAGTAGAGCAAGTCAATAATGAGAGCACCGAGGGGATCTCTAGATGTCCAAGGGTGAATGAACCAATAGTATGACCGGAGACGATGGATGTTAGAAGGAAGGGTAGTCTGAAGGCAACTGTCACACATTTAACAGCTGTGGCATATTGCTCAACAGATGGCAATAGCTTTTGCCCATTTCCGCTGCCAATTCAGCAGGTGGAGAGACAGTTATGGTCCCCACAGAATCAGATGAAGAAGCGGAAGGCATCAGATGAGAAGCACGAATTCCAAAAGAAAGTGCTCCATCTGATACAAAGGACTTAGTCTTGAATATATCCAGGTACGTATTCTCTGACAATGAGAGGTCCCTATTGAATAAGGGCCTCTCTTTCATACCATTGAGAAATACGGACTTAATGGATGTTATTTTGGACATAAAAATGTTCACAAGGAACGTTGCCTTAAAAATAGTATTTGGTCAGAGTAACAATAATGACTATAATATTTTTAGAAAACCTTCCACTTTTGTGCCACAAATGCATCCGCTTTTGGATGCATTTGAAAATGCATGTGAATATGATTTAATGCAACTATCTATGTCATAAGTTAGACCTGACTTTTTTAATTTAACCAGAGGGGAATTTCAAGCTCTGAGAGATCTGCAAAATAATGATCAGATTATAATTAGACAGGTTGACAAAGGTGGAGCTGTAGTTGTGTTAGACAGTGATTTTTATACAGGAAAAATGTGATTGTTATTAACAGACGGTGAGACATACAAATTGTTAGACATGATATCACTTGATAGAAATATTAAAAATGTACATCGTGAATTATATGACCTACTGCTATGTGGAATGATAGATGTGGATTTATATAAATATTTTTTGGTGGAAAAAACAGTCATTCCAGTTTTTAGGGGGCTACCTAAAGTTCACAAAAGTTTGACCGACCCAAAGATGAGACCCATTGTCTTGGGGAGGGGTTGGCTCATTGAACCCCTCTCCATCTATCTAGAAAAACAATTTAGACCTGTAGTGGATAGTATAGAATCAGTTGTTAAAGACACACAACAGTTTTCGGAAAGTTATGCTAATTATGTATATACTGATGATGAGATTGACAATGACTTACTAGTAACATTAGATGTGGTCTCTCTGTTCACATCCATACCAAATACCACAGGTATGGACTATGTGAGGTTACTGTTAATAGAAAAAGGGGTCCCTAGGTATCTAGTCATGAGGTATATGTTGCTCCTAGATATTGTTTTGAGTAACAATATATTCATGTATGAAGAAAAGTATTACCTACAAACCAAGGGGGTAGCTATGGGCACCCAATGCACGAACTCATATTCCAACTTGGTGTTGGCATATTGGGAAAGCACTTATGTGATAGGCGGTACAGGATTTAGTGATTATATTAAATATTACACACGGTTTGTGAATGATATTTTCCTTGTGAGGAAAGGGACCAGACAACAACTAGATGAGTTTGTATTTTACATTAATGGGACGACTGATTTCTTGTCTTTTGAGTGCAATAGCACCTATACAGAATTGCAATTCCTAGATGTACAGTTGACTAACAGTGGAGATGGCATGCTTACAGATATATTCAGGAAATCATGCTGGAAAAACAGTTTGCTACATCACAACAGCATGCACCCTGCATATGTTTATCCCAACATAATGAAGGGCCAAACCTTTAGAATATTGAGGCTTACTAGACATAATGAAGCCTATCGTAAAACACACAAGGTGTTGTCTGATAACTTTATACATCGAGGTTATCATGCCAATGAGATAGAAAAGGTATTGAATGAAAATATGACACAGAGAAAGATTTCTGCAGGAATAATGTCATGGTAAATGATGGAAATGAGAATGAAGAGATGAATTTGGGAAGCCATAATATGACCGGGGTGATAATCCCTTTTACAAATAAAAATACGAAGGTAAAAGAAATAATAGACAGGAACTGGAAATTATTAAGTGTGGATGAAAAATTTCAACAATAGTAGGAACAAGACCGAGCTATACATATAGGTTCATAGGTTCATACTAGGCTATCTGCCCTAGGGCATTTATAAGCCTAGCCAGAGTGTGTTTGGCTTTCACCACCCATTTTAAATTAATTTTGCTATGCCCTTTTTCGAGGTTAGTATACTGTGCCTCTGTCTAACAGTGACACAGAAGTGATACCCGGGGTAAACCTACGATCTCCCATCCACTCATCAAGATTCCTCTTGAAGAGAGTCAATGAGGGTCTCTGCCTAACTTGGACTGGGATTTTATTCCAGAGTGAAGGGAACCTCTGGGTTATGAATCTGTCCCTCCAGCATGTCCTATTTATTTCAGTGCTGAGGTTCAAGTCTCTCGAGGGCATAGCTTGATGGGATTTGGATTTTCTGAGGTGCAGCATGTCCATTAATTCCGGGTTGGACATGGCTTTATACATCAGGCACAGATCGCCTCTGAGCAGGCGGTATGCCACTGAGTAGAGCTGGAGTTTCTTTAACCGGGCAGCATATGGCATCTGTTTGAGCCCTTTGATCCTCTTGGTGAGGTACTTTTGGGGTCTTTCCAGTTGCTGCAGGTGTCTGGTAAGGTACATACCGAAAGGGGCATTGTACTCAATTATGGGCCTGATGAGGGATGAGTAAAGAGGCACGATGACCTCCCCCTGATCTAGATGTGAATCCCTTCATGATTAGGTGGGCTATCTAAAATGTTTTTCTAACCACTTTGAACATGTGGTTGTCAAATGAGAGATTGCTATCAACTTGGGACCCCAGGTCCCTAATTACTTCTTCTGTACTTAATGGATTACCACCTATGTAGTAATTTGTGGGCACTTTGTTTTTGCCAAAGGGGATTACTATACCCTTTTTGGCATTTAGCTTGAGGCCGTGGCTCTGGCTCCAGTTGTCTGTTTCTATGAGGCCCTTTTGGAGGATGCTTGTGTCGGCTGGAGAGTCGATTATGGCACCCAGTTTGCAGTCATCTGAGAACATGGTCAGCCACAGTCCTTCCGTGTTGGCCTGTACCTCCGAGAAATATATACCGAACAAGAGAGGTCCCAGGACTGGGCCTTGTGGGATGCCACTTGTAACTGGTTTGGAGTCTGACATGGCTCCAGCAATTCTAACCATGTGGGCTCCGTCCTTGAGCCAGTTTGCAACCCATCTAGTGACATAGGGGTTTATATTTAAGCTGGCGAGCTTATCTATAATGCCCGAGTGGGGTATTGTATCGAAGGCTTTTGCGAGGTCCAGGTAGGCTTTGTGGACCACCTTTCCCTCGTCAATGGCCTTGGTGACTATTTCAAAGAAATCAACCAGGTTTAAGAGGCAGGATCTGCCCTTAACAAAGCCGAACTGGGTAGGATCCAGTGTCTGTAGGTCCCCAATATCTTTATTTATGAGGTCCATGATGATCCTTTTCATAGCTTTGCAGACCAAGCTTGTCAGGCTTATGGGGCAATAGTTTCCAGGATCTGTTGAGGCATCACCTTTGTGGAGAGGGACCACTGTTGCTGTACGCCACTCTTTGGGTACATATCCTGTAGTAAAGCTGAGATTGAACAGTAGTTTTATGTTTGGGTTTAGCTCTTCTTGGAGTTCATGTAGGATGCAGCCCGGGACACCATCTGGTCCCATTGATACTGTGTTTTTTGCTTTGGAGAGGGCAGCTCTTACCTGAGCATCTGAGATGTCAGGGGGGCAGTACTCTGCTGGGATAGATATTTGCCCTTTCGGTGGGGAGGGGGGGGAGTTTGCGCTGAGCCTGTCAGCTAGGATGTTGGCAATGTCTGTGGGTTCGGTGTATTTTTTGTCATTTTGGACTAATTCTGAGCATATCTGGGAATTCCCACCCAGGTTCCTAACATAACTAAAGAAAGCCTTGTGATTATCCTTAGTGTCCTGTGCAATTTTTCTCTCGAAGCTGGCCTTAGACGATTTTATGAGTGCCCGTAGTTTTTTGTTAATACTGATCAGAGATGCCTTCCCTTTATGGGATTTTGCTCTATCATGTAGTAGCTTCCTCCTTCTATTGTATAGTTTGTTTATGGCTGGGGTCCACCAGACAGGACGTCTGCCTTTGGAGGATTGGGTCTTGGTTTTATTTGGGATTGCATGATCCATGCATTCCTGAAGGTGTTCATAGAATGTGTTTATAAAGGATTCTGCGGTCTGGGCCATATTTTCCACAGGTCCGGGGGCTTTGAAGGATTCCACCTCGGTTTTGAGGAGTGTGAAATTTGCTTTAGAGAAGTTTTTCACTGTGGTTTTCAGGGGAGGGGGTGGAGTCGGGATGTGAATATCCAGTGAGATTAGTTTATGGTCTGATCTTACCAGTGAGATATACACTTCTGGTCTGGGGCATAGAGTTGGTGATGATCAGGTCCAGTATGGTTTCCCCTCTTGTGGGAGTGGTAACAAGTTGTTCCATAGCATTTGAGTTTATAAATTTTAGGAACCTTTGGGCTAGGGTGTTGGAGCTAGAGTAATGCTTCCAGTCTATGTTTGGGTAGTTGAAGTTGCCCAATATAATGGTGTTTGGAGAGACCTTCATATTTTCCAGTGTTCTCAGGAAGGCCGAGTGGGGTTCCTGGGTTTGGGAGGGTGGTCTGTAGCAGGCTATAAACTGGAAGGCAGTTTTACCCACTGTTAGTTGCACATGGATAGTCTCTGATGCTTCGTGCTGTGCCACCAACCTGGAGGTGTGGGTATCTTTGACGAATATTGATACTCCCCCTCCTTTTGTGGTTCGGTCCAGGTTTTGGGGCCGAAAAGCATGGTATGAGGTATAACCTGGTAGTGCTGGGGTGCTGTCGTGAGCCTTGAACCAGGTTTCTGTTACTGCACAGATATCAATGCTCTCCATGCTAAGGAGAGTTTCGAGTGCGTGCATCTTGAGGTTTAGACTTCTGGCGTTGAGTAGCATTACTCTTAGTTTCTTATCCCTTGTGATACCTATGGAGGTGGGTTTGTCTTTTGAGCCTTGCATAAAAAAGGCACTATGGGGGTAGCAAGAGCCTTTGCCAATATCCAAAAGCCCAGGGGTGACAGGTGCAAGCTGTCCCTAGCGAAGCATTGTGGCTTGTTGAGCATGTCATCCCAGGCTGACAGGCATTGGATCCCCTTTGAATGACACCAATACTTAAGCCAATTGTTGAAATTGATCATCTTGTCTTCATATTGTGGCATCATTCTTGGTGAGGGTAAGATGCTACTCAAAGTCAGGGTCATACTGGCCTGGGCTACATGCTCAGAGAGCTCCTCTATGTCTCTTTTCATGTAGTCCAGGGAGGTATGTCTCAGGTCATTCACACCAGCATGGACAGTGACTGAGTCATATTTGTACTTGCCTTGGAGTGACCTGAGTGCTTGTGTTATGTGGCGGATCCTAGCGCCCGACAGGCAGCTCACTGTGACCTTCTCCTTGTTCAGCCTGGTGATCGGGACGTCATTGTGCCTGACGATAGAGTCACCTATTACAAGTGTGTCAGGTGTGTTGTTTAGCCTTAAGGGTTGTGACTGTTCAGCACACTGGCTTTGTGAGCTATGTGTTGCACGTGTTTTGTTTTGGGATAGCGGTTGCTTGGGTGTCTGCTTTGGAGGTCTCTGCTGCTTAGGCAGATTTTTATTTAGAGCCTCTGAGTATGTTTTTGTGTGTTTGTGTTTAGTTTACTGACATGGTAGGTCTATGTGAGACTGGAATTGTAGTGAGTGTGGTTTCCATCTCCTCCTGACTGGTTTCGCCAGTACTGAGTTGAGAGAGCTTAGCCTCCAGTATGGCTATATGGTTGCATCTCTCACATGTGTTGGAATTTGTTGGGAGGAGGAGAGGGTTGTCTGTGTACATGAGGCAGTTGTAACATTGCCTCAAGATTCCCAGATTCACCATCTGGACTGTAGAGGAGAATGACAACTGACCTTTGGACATGCTAGAATAGTACTGGGAATTCCTTTATAATTGGAAAAAAAAGGGCCAATGGGGAACGAGGTACTCAAGGGGAGTTTGTGAGGGTGTAGTGCTTTTAATATTTTAGAGATGACTTATATAACTGCTTTAGTGAGCAAGTGCCAGGTAACTTAAATGCAATGTCTTTAAAGAGATTGTTATGCTATGAGGATGGTAGGAATATGAATGAAATACACTCTGATAGACAAGGGATGTTCACCTGCAGAAGTTGCAATCAATGCATGCATATACGAACCAGGAACAATAAGAGAAGTTCTTCTGTATGTTGAAAAATCCAAGTATTTATTATACTGTTAAAACGTTAGCGTTCAATTTAAAAATGTATATAAAATTACGCTTTCAGCAAAATAAGTATCTCGCCTTCCTCAGACAAACAGAATACTAGTTGCTTATGGCAGGTGATAATAAATGTATCCATCCAAACACTGGACATGAATACATCTTTAAACATTATGCTGATTGCAAAACAAGGGATTTAATATACCTGGCACAATGCCAGATATGTAAATCTTTCTGTGTGGGCAAGACAACCAGAACCTTTAGGGAGAGAGTGAAAGAACACATACATGCCATAAATAAAGAAGATGAAAATAATGCATTGGCTAGGCATGCATTGACCCATGCCATGACACACAAATTTAGGTTTAGAGCCTTTGAGTTAATTAAAAAGACTGGTAGGCTAGGTAATATTAAAAAGTTCACTGAGGGACAGGAAAATAAGTGGATCATATGCCTACAAGCCCATAAAATGAGTTGTTTAAATGACAAGATAATACTAAAACCATTCCTAGTAGCTAGGTCGTATGTACATTAAGCATTTTGATTTTTTATTATTTATTGTTGTTTTTTTATAAAATATATTTTTTCATATAAAATGCATTTAAATTATATAGGCTTTAGAGAGGGCTTTTATGATGATTTTATAGAGCTATTTGATGAGTGTGATGTCATAATTAATTTTATTATGCGATTGGAGGTTGATGAAATGAGGTTACTATTTAAATTAAATGGAAAATGTATGTGTATGAAAGTCTGATGAAACATTTTTATAATGTGAAAGCGCTCACTGTTCTGAACCTTTGGATTTATTAAATCTACGTATATACATTGATATCTGCTGTGGTGTTGCCTCTTTTGTTTTTTGTGTATAAGACTCTGTTGATACTTCATCCAGGGCTATGGCCACTGCTACTGTTTTGAGGAGATTTGCATGGCTGCATTATCAAAATCTCTCAGGTTATATTAAACATGAGATTTTAAATTCTCTCTTAATAGAGATTTAGGGCCATATTCAGTGGGGCAGTGGTGCATTGGTTGGCGTTGTCTCCTCACAGCAAGAGGTTCTTCGGTTCGATTCTCTGCTGGAGTGCCTTCTCTACAGAGTCTGCATGTCCTCCCTGCATTCATGTGGATTCCCTCCAGGTGCTCTGCTTTCTTCCCATGTTATAAAGACATGCATCAGGAGCATTTCTCCAATAGCATCTGCTGAAAATTGGCTTTTTGCAAGTTGGAATTTCCGAGTAAACAAATGTTAAATAAATAAGTATTCATTAATGCCTATATTATGTGTACATGATCTATATTCAGGAATATCCCTACCACATTTTTTGTACTTTCTAGTCACTCAGAAAGATTACACTAAATCTACATTTAGTCTACACTTTGTGGTAACCTTTATAAATCCTCCTCAATATTTAAGACTGCAAGAAAATCAGTAGGAAAACTAAAATTAGGAGGAAAAGGTGTGAATTATGCTTGCGTTGTCCATTCACTCACAATTTTGTACACATACTGTAGGCATTGATGAATCCCAAGGTTAGTGTTTTGTTCCTGTGCTACTGAGGTGATCAAAAAGTGTGATGAAATGGGAAACTGATCCAGGGAATCTCTAAGATTTTTCAGCACACCTTTTCTAAATTATGCAAGGGATATTTTATCTCCTCATCCATTTTTGGCAAAAAAATAAAATAAACAGTCTCAAAAAATTCAGGTACATGGACATTTAAGAAGAAATGGCAAAGGGGTTCAAAAAAGTCTCAAACCAAAACCAAGTTCAGTCTACAAGTTGGAATGATTATTCAAGAGATCTTGTGACCTTCCCCCCTCCCATCCTGGCCTCCTTTTTTTTCCTTCCAGAAAGTTTGAATCTCCATTTTTCTCTTTGGCAACAGACCATTTCAGACAAATGGAGTCTGAAAATCATTTATCAGGGTTACAGATGGCAGTGGAAGAAAATTCCTCTTTGCCAGGGCATCATTCCTCATCATCCAGCTTTTTTCCACTTGTTCTTCATCACATGCTGCCCAAGGAGTGATAGAACCAGTTTCTCCATCATTATATAATGGATAATACAATATCAAGAGTATGATTTCCTCAGCCAGACTCTTGACCTGTTGTTTTAGTTTTTTTTTTAATGAATGTTTTATATATTAGTAGGCATTTCAACTGATAGCCTTCTAGGTATCCAAGTTGAAAGTAGGGTAGAGGAAATTAACCATGATAATGATGACATGCACTTTCACCATGGTGACAGTAGGTCTATATCACATCATCAAATGATAGCAAGAGCAAATGCTCTTATATTGAACCCTAAAAGTCGAAAGCACTGAATGCCGAACACACGGAACAGCAATTTTTTTCCCGGGGGAAAAAAATCACTGGGCCATTTTTCTGGACTTTGCCATTTCCTCCACTGTAATGCAATCTCAGAGTTGGTATATTTAATTAGGGGTGGTGTGGGGGGCACCGCCCCTACATCAGGGGGGTGTGAGGGTGAAGCCCCCCACTTTAATTTCTGTTTGGATTTTTTTTCTGAGGAGCAGCGATTTTTTTCCCTGGGGAAAAAATTGCTGTTCCTTGTGTTCGACATTCAGTGCTTTTGGTTTTTAGGGTTCAATTAAATAGTGTTCACTCTTTTTACCATTCAATGCCATGATATAGCCCCAGTGACAACTGGAGTCTTTTAAAACAAGCTGCTTATTAATCCATCCATACTCAACCTCTTTCCCATTTTTGCACATGGGGTTGGGGTGTCACTTCAACAGTGACAATCATCTTGAGCCAAGGTTTACACCGATGGGTGGTTAGCCCTGCCATGGTAGTTCAAATGTACTAGTCGCTGGCACACACGCTTGCTCATAGCAGCAATTTAGAGTGTCCAGTCCACCTGATGCATGTCTTTGGAGTGTGGGAGGAAACCGGAGCACCAGGAGGAAACCCACACAACCACAGGGAGGACATGCAGACTCCACATAGAATGCACCCCAGCCAAAAATCGAACCAGAGAACCTCATGCATTAAGGTGACAACACTCAGGCCACCCATTAACACAACTTTAAAAATTACACATGCTAGAATCTTGGTGATGAAGTCTGGCAAAAGTAAAATGCTTCTGAATAGCAATCTCACTGAAGGAAATAAACAGCCTAAAAGAAAAAAATGAATAATAATAATAATAATAACAATAATAAAAATAATAATTGTTACTGTTATTATTGTTATTTTTTTTTTTACATATTCTTTGTGCTCACCAGGAGACATGGAAGTGGTGTTTTAACAGCCAAATGCACTGCACTTGATGTGGAGAGATGCAGTGATTCTAATGTTAGTCTCCTTTGCCTTAATATCAGTTAGTCACATATTACAGTTATCCACTGCATATTAGGATATATTAATCTATCTCCCAGGGTCTGGAGCACTCACTATACTGTCTATTTTGAGAGATGCTCTTGGACTCATTGAGACATGTTTCAGTCACTATGGAGACGTTCTTATTTTCTTAGGAATGAAAAGGACATGGAATACTTAATTTGCATTGGGCTATGGGTACTGAGGAGACTACCACTGCCTTTCCAATACTATTTGGTATGTGTGATTGCAGCAAAATATGTAAGGAAAGGGTGTACCTGATTATATGCAATGTCTGTGTCTCTCACCAGGAATGTGCTCAATGTCCTGTATACAGCAACAACAACAACAAGAGCCAATTACTGAAGTCTAAAAGTGTGCTCCGATGTTTCAGTTTCTTATTTGATAAATGCAGAATCTCACTTAATACATAGACCATTCATGTTTTTGTGAAGAATGTGAGTTGTCATGTGATATCACATTATTTTTATTCAACAGTGCAACATCTAGGATCCTCCGTTCTTACCCTGACAAAGCCATGTTCATACTGATTTTTGAGCAGCCTTTTGATTCCTGAAGTTTCATCTCTAATTTTATTTGGCAGCAAGCAGGTAACATAATTTTCTTTTTGGCTTTATAATTTCTTGAGTTACTTGTTGCCAAGATATTGCTGGCTTCACTACCAAATCTATGCTCCTCAGAGGCATGTTGTACTTGTCACATCATTGGTAATTGGCTTTGAAAGCGCACGTGTATGATTTGGAGTTTTACTCAGAGATTTGTTTTACTAAATGTACAGTGAGACTGTACTAATAGTGTTATGCATGCTATGTCCTGGTATGGTATGGACTGAAACGTTTGCTAGGTTATTAGCCAAGACTTAAGCATATGTTTTACTGTGCTTGTGTGTTCTGTTGTTCACATTTGCAATGGAGGGCAGAAAGCTTAGATTCTAATTAAAATATATACTTGAAGGATAGCGAGATTAGCTTCTAGTTGAAATGCATTGCATCTCTTCCTGACTGTCTTGCTAGAACCTAGAACTAGTTAATTGCCTTTAAGTTTGAAAGCATACAACAATGCTCGTCAAAAACAATCCAATAAAAGGTAAGCAAAGACAAGTTTTTTGAAATTCTGCACACCTTTGTAATGCTAATCCCCTTTACTAAATTAAAAAGTGGATATAAATTCAAGTAAGATATAGTTTAACTAGCACTGGACTATTTATTTCTTTATTTATTGACATTTGATTATTTGGAAAGTCTGACTGGGTAGATGCCCATTTTCACTGGAGGCCCAGGGAGAAAACCTCCAAATTATTGGAAAATATTTTAAGAACAATAACTTTACCATCTTCAAAAATAAAACATCTGCAGTTTAAATAATTATAACAAATTAAACAGAATATAAAACATTGGTTAAGACTTGATACAAGGTATATGGCAATCATTTAATATTTAGAGACATTTTAGACAGTTTGTAGAGAAATTAAAGGTTAAGTCAGTCTAATACAAATAGAAACTGTAATATGAAGTGAGGTAAAAAACAGGCTTATGACATATTGAAAGACAAAGTCAAAGAAGATAATTAGATAGCAATAATTAAATGGAGAGTAAAGAGGTATAAGGAATGAAAAGGTACGGCTTCACATTTAGGGATATAGTTTATTCTGGTTTTGAGCAAGAACAGAACCAGGTTTTACCTAGGAAGTCTTTCAGAGTAGTTTTGAAAGTCTGGAGGGTAGGTATAGACCTGATGGATACAGGTAAGGAGTTCCAGGACTTAGGGACCTTGTACAAGTGCAGACAATGCTCAGCAGATTTGATAGGTTTGTAGACAGACATGCCTCTGTTACAGGAGGTTTGGGAGGTCACTCATTGGAAGTTCTAGCTTGGCTGGAGTTTTCATTTAGTTTTTTCTGATTGTTTTTTCAGTGTGACCTTCTAACTCTTTGCTTTAATTTCTTAGTTGGGATATTTTGCAGTCATCCTAATGATAATGGACATCAGCTGGGTATAACAACCCTGTATTTCTTATGTTCAGTCAAACATTCTGCTTATGCTATGCTGACAAGGTCATAACAAGAAATATGCATATCCGTAGCTAGTGGGGTTTGGCTTTATTGGCCTGAAATTGTCTATTAAAACAACTTCAAATGTAAAAGTCATGGGCAATCAGAATCGGCATATAGCTGAAACACCTGATGTTCATAAGGGTCATTTGTATATATCCCATGTGCCTCTGTTGCAGGAGGTTTGGGAGGTCACTCATTGGACGTTCTAGCTTGGCTGGAGTTTTCATTTATTTTTTTCTGATATAAATAATGTTCATAACTGGAGAGAAATAATTCCTTAGGTACAACATTGGATCACGTGATTCTTATATCTGTCAGCAGTGTATGGATTTGCAAAAAAACAGACTTGGAGAGTAAAAATAACTGAATATGAAGAGGAAAAATGAGTGTTAATGTCTCTCAGTTTGAAGACCACATCACAGAAATGACTTACTCAAGAGTACACTCTGAATGGACCAGTCTGCATTTGTTAGTGTTGACATTAGTCTTTTCACTTCTTTGGTGAACACAGTGGTACTACCAGTTGCACACAAAGTCGTCTTTCGCTTTTCTTCTATAATGAGAAAAGACAGTGGTACTAACCCTTTTGTTTAAAGCACTACTCATTCAGTGAATCCACAAGGTGAAGCTTTCTATTCTTAAGAGGCAATGTCAATTACAAGCCGTTCAAAAATAAAATAGGGGGTCCATATGCTGCAGACAAGTAAGTGATGGTGAAGCTTGAAATAACAACTCCCATGTTAAGTTGGAATTTAATAATGATATCATGTTTCATCATTTTGTCAATGACATTTGATACCAGTTCCCTACATACTTATAACAGATTTACTAATTTATTTTCCTTTGTCAAAAGTATACATTTCTTGAAGCGGTGCACACCATTAAATTTTACTGATGTCACAAAAGCTGAAAACAAGATCCCATACAAGTATTAAATATATTTTGGAAACTGTATGCTAATTTACAGTATATAAAGCAGAGGAATGTGGAAACCATGATAACACATAAATGTAAATATGCATGGAAGTATTAATCTTGAAAAGGAGAGGAGATGAGGCTCAACAATTAATAACCAAGACAGGAAAGGATGAGATAAAAATTGTGATGTATAACCAGAATGGGAAGCCTTCAGGAAGAGATGATATTTATGTTGAAATTTGGAAGGCGAGGGAGGAAAGAAAGTGATAAAGATCTGTAAGTTTTTGTTTAATAAAGTTTTAAAAGGGGAGGGATAACAGCATGTTGGAAAAAAGCTGTGGCGGTTGTATTACCCAAAGAGAGTAAAGACCCTTCAGGCCCATGATTATAGGAGTTCATGTCTGTACTAACTGCAAGAATGGAAAAGGTGTTGACAAAATTGTTAGATATAGATGAATAAGGTTTTATAGAGAGAAGGCAATGTTAACTGAACAATGATTCTATAAGTGATCACTATCCCACCTTTGCCATTAGAAAGAAGAGTAGACCAAGAAATTCTCTTCACTATAAGCTAGTTAGAAACCCTTGTAAATACAATGCTAAATCATTCTCCAATGCCCTTAATCAGGTTAACTGACACTGCTTAAAACACTTACACCTAGATGGAATTACTACTATCTTTAATCATATCTTCTTAATGTAACTAAATGAGCATGTACTGCTGATGAAAAAACTTGTACAGTCTAAATATGCACCCTGTGTAATACGTGCCATTAAACAAATAATGAGACGTAGAGTTAAAGTTTAAAAAATCTGACAGAATAACAACCACTTCCAAACTGCCAGGCTGCCCACTCACAATGGAACCAAGTAAAATAAAAATGGACAAAAAGAATTACTATGTAAACATTTAGAATACTTCATAGAGTAATCCAAAACTTTCTGGCCAACCATTAACAACCTTCTTTACCCTGGCAGAAAAACCCAGCCTTCTCCCGTGCCAAATTATACTGTAATCATTATAGCAAACTCCTTTACCTCCCATGTCATCAACACACCAAGCTCTCTACTCTAATTATATCTCCAGAATATGGAATGCCATACCTATCCCACTTACGGAAATAGACAATAAGCTAAGGTTTAATAGAGACGTCCAAGCTCATTCCTAAAAGCTAGATTTTCTAAATACTGTATCCCAGCTTGCTGACTATTATCATATCTACACCTTCTACATTCGTATTCCTCTCCCCTCCTTATCATCACTTGTGACTTGCCTACACTAATTACATCTTTCCCTTTGTCTTACTTTCAAGACAAAGACATTTACTGACAGATTTATATTCATCATCATCATCATTAACCCCCTTTTTCCCATTTTCTACACAGGGTTAGAGCATTGTGTCAACTGTCCATCTCTCTCAATCTATTCAATGCCACTGTCCCGCCTTCTTCAATAGTCATGCTTGACTGTTGCAAGTCTTCTCGCACATCATCCACCATCTCTTTGCTGGATGCCCTCATTTTCTCTTGCCTACTTCCTGCCTGTCCCAATTCTTTACAAGATTATCTTCTGTTTGCCTGTCTGAACCACCATAATCTGTTTTATTTTACCTTCTCTACTGTTGGAACTACTTGAGTTTCTGCTCTGATATTCTCATTTGTTTGCCTGTCTCACAATGTACATCCATCCACCAATTTCAGGCATTTCACCTCCATCACCTCTAGCTTCCTCAACTGCTCTGCCTTTCCTGCCCAGATTTCTGTATCATACAGTAGTACTGGTCACACCACTATTTTGTACACATCACATTTTAGCTTTTTTGGCATTCTTTTGTCATGCACTACCCTTGGCACTCTGTGCCAGTAGGCTAAAGCCCCACTGATTCTAGCGTTGACCCCCCCCCATACAGGCTACCCTTCTCAACTATCCATTCTATGTATTCGAACCTGTTAACCTGTTCCACTATTTTCCCTTTTACCTCACCTGTCAGCTTCTTGTGATTTCCCCCATTTCCTGCCACATTTGTCTTATCTGTACTCAGTTTCATGATATGTGCCTTCAGTTTTGCATTCCATTCCATTATTCTTTGCTAAGTTCTAGTTCAGAGTCTGTCTGTAATGCCACATAGTATGCATACAGCAGTTTTGCTGATCTGACTCCTCCTCTCTATGTCCATCACCAGTATGAACCATAGTGGGTTCAGAGATGCACCCTGATGCATACCCATTCTTGTCGGGCATGCATCCAGGAGTCCAAAGACTATTTATACTTGTGTTCATAGGTTCATAGGTGTTTACTAGTCCAACGACCACAAGGGCCTTTTTAAGCCTGGCCATGCATCCCAAATCGCTGACAAGTTCTGAGACCTTTGATAAGTGTAAGCATGGGCCTGGGAGATGAACCATTTATAGGTTACCCGAGTCCATTAGAGACATAGGTGCCAAACCAGGGATGAATTTCTGGTTTCCCATCAAATTGTCCAAGTTGCACTTGAATTGGGTTAGGGAGAAACTCTGCTTTGCATAGATGGGGAGCCTGTTCCATTGATGGGATACTCTCTGGGATGCATATCTATCTCCCCAGCAAGTTTTATTTATATCACAGGCAAGGTTTTAGACTTTAAAACAGGTAAATCTGGTGCTGTTTGTTTTGTGGAGATGCAGGAGGTCCATTGGAATGGGATCTGACAATGCCCTGTATGCCAGGCATAGATCTCCCCTCAAATGTCTGTAGGAGATAGAATACAGGGATAAGGCCTTGAGGTGATCTGCATAGGACATTTTACTTACACCCTATATTCTTTTAGTGAGGGACCTCTGTGGATGTTCATTGGGTCCTTGTACATAGTCTACATTAATTCTGTCAATGCTTTTGGGAATTTGAATCATTGCAAGACTGCCCACATCTTCTTTCTTGGAACCTTGTCATATGTTTTCTGTAAGTGTAGGTACTATGTGTCTCACTGCAAATATTGTGTCGGTTGTGCTACATCCTTATCTGAATCCATACTGCTCATCTCCCAACTTAATTTTTAATTCTCTGAGTCTTTTATTAGTCACCCACTTCAGAACTTTCATCCAGGATGACAGAGTTTGATATCTCTATATTGCCCACAGTTATGAATATCCCCTTTGTTTTTATTTTCTTATCATCTGGTATATGCCTTTCTTTCTATACTGCTATGACTACCCTCAGCAGCCATTTCCCACCACTAACTCACACAATATCTTCACCTCATTTGACCCTGCTGCTTTGCTGACTCCATTTTCCTTAGTGCTCTTCTAACCTCTCTTATGGTGAGCTCCTTTTCTTTTTTCATTGTACACTGCGTCTGGTGAGCTCCTTTTCTTTTTTCATTGTACACTGCGTCTGGGGAAGTACAGTTTCTGTGGGGTTTTCTTCATTCAGAAGCTGCTGGAAGTACTCCTTCCATCTGCTTCGATATTCTGTGGACTGGTGAACAGGCTGTCACTAGCGTCCCTTATGATGGGGGTCTGAGGACTATCTTCATTGTCTTTCTGTCTTTGCCTTGCAATGATAGTTTCTTTGTGCCCTGGTACAGTGCCCCTGATGCTTTGTTATTCACTATTGCATCTCCTCTCTTTGTTAGCTAACCAGTAGTCCTTCTTAGCCTGGGCCATCTTTACCAGTTCCACTTTTTTCCTGAACTTTCTTTTGATGACTTCCTGGATTTCTGCATTCCACCATCAGCTTTCCTAATGTATACTATTTCCATATCTGCCCCAGCTTAGGGCTGCCAACTTTTCATTTAAAAAATTCTGCACATGTACGTGAAAGCAAAATGCGTCTTTTTAGTACACAACATGCAAAATACATAACCTCCATGACTATCTTTATTGCCTTTTCTAAAGTTAGGTAAACTTCAAGCACTAATTTTTGAGACACTTCATCATCCAGCCCAATCACAGTCCTGTCCCTTATTTGTTCATTTAAGTGCTGTTAGAACCCACAATTTTCTGCCAGTACATACCTTCGTCCGTCAATCACTCTACACACTCATCTGTTGCATTTACACATCTGCAAACTATGCTGTCTCATGTACTGTGTGTGTGTGTGTGTGTGTGTGTGTGTGTGTGTGTGTGTGCGCACACACACACACACACACACACACACACACACACACACACGCACACACACGCAATCACTAAACAATCAGAAAAAACTAAGTCAAACAGTCTTCTTATGCTATGCTTGATAACAAGGCCGAAATATGCATATCCATAGCTAGTGGGGTTTGGCTTTATTGGCCTGATATTGTCCATTAAAACAACTTCAAATGTAAAAGTCATGGGCAATCAGAATCGCCATATAGCTGAAACACCTGGTGTTCATTAGGGTCATTTGCATACATCCCATGTGCATCTGTTACAGGAGGTTTGGGAGGTCACTCATTGGAAGTTCTATCTTGGCTGGAGTTTCTGGACCTTCTAACTCTTTGTTTTAGTTTGTTGTTTGGGATAATTTGCAGTCACCCTAATGATAATGGACATCAGCTAGGTATAACAACCCTGTGTTTCTTATGCTTAGTCACACACTCTGCTTATGCTATACTGATGAGGTCATAACAAGGCCAAAATATGCATATCCATAGCTAGTGGGATTTGGCTTTATTGGTCTGATATTGTCCATTAAAATGAATTTAAATGTAAAAGTCATGGGCAATCAGAATCGCCATATAGCTGAAACACCTGATATTCATTAGGGTCATTTGCATATATTCCACGTGCCTCTGTTACAGGAGATTTGAGAGGTCACTCATTGGAAGTTTTTTGTGTGTCTATGAGGGACAGATAGATGGAAACAAAATTTAGTCTATTAATATAAGTAGAATTTCCTTTACCTGATCACAGATAGAGGTGCATCCAGTCAGAATGTTTTAACTCTTAAACAGAGCCCTAGATTGCAATTAAGGATTAAAAGACTTGAACAGAAGGTTATAGGATGAATGTCTACCATATCTTATCAAATATTGTAGTGTAATTCTGAAAATCACTGATAAGGCCATCTGGAGTAGATTATCCAGTGCCTCTGGAAACGGATATCAAACACAGCTCCTGATACATAAGTTTCAACTGTAGTATCCAATATTGGTTGCCAGAGGAAGTATAAATACTGCTGGGAAAATTTTGAAGCCAGCTGACAAACAGTAAATGTTAAGTCTTAATGCTGCCATTGTTCCTCTTGAAATAGCCCTTATCAGTTCACCGACAGTCTGACCACAGTGGTTGAAGGGGTCTGCAGAATCACTAGGATTGGCTGTCTCCTTAGTTTTCTGAAATGGAACTTATAAACAAAGACATTGGCAACCTTCAAACACTGGAACCCAAACAGTTTGGGTTCATGAAGGGCCGATCTTGTCTCCTGAACCTGATTGACTTCTTCGAATGAGTCTCCAGAGCCATGGACAATAGTAAGGTGGTCCACACAGCCTATCTGGACCTCGCCAAGGCCTTCAACACCATCCCCCCCTCTGGAATCATAGATAAACTTACTAAGCTGGACATTAATCCCCACATCACTCGATGGGTTGCCAACTGGCTTACTGACAGAACCCAGACTGTAAAAGTAGCTGACTCCAAATCCAGCCCCAGACAAGTGACAAATGGAGTACCTCAGGGTTCAGTCCTGCGACCACTCTTGTTTGGCATCTACTTATCTGAAGTACAGGCCAACACTAAGAGACTCTGGCTAACAACGTTCACATATGACTGCAAACTGGGAGCCATTGTTTAATCCCCAAATGATGTGGATATTCTACAAAAGGGCCTTACAGAAACAGATGCTTGGTGGCAGAACCATGTGCTGAAGCTCAATGCCAAGAAATGTATACTTATCCCCTTTGGGAAAAACATGTACCCATGAATTATCACATAGGTGACAGTACACTAAACACCAAAAGTGTGATAAGAGACTTAGAGACACAGGTGTACACTGGTCTCACCTTCAATAACCACATCACCACAACAGTCAAGAAATCCTTCCATGTGGCACACCTCATCACTAAGGGCTTTTCATCCAGAAAAAAAAGAGGTCATTGTCCCACTGTACTCATCCCTCATTAGACCCATTATAGAATACAATGCCCCATTTGGAATGTACCTCTCAGGATATCTGCAACAACTGGAAAGGCTGCAGAAATACCTTACTAAAAGAATCACAGGCCTAAAGCAGATGCCCTGTGCTGACCGTCTAAAAAAACTCCACCTATACTCTGTCACATATTGTCTACTCAGAGGTGATCTCTGCTTAGCATACAAGGCCATGTCAAACCCAGACCTGTTGGACATTCTACACTTAAAGAACTCCCAATCCCTCAGAGACACACACTCCGGGGATCTAAACCTTGTCATCATAATGAACAAAACATGCTGAAGAGATAGGTTCCTAACCCAGAGACTCCACAGACTCTGGAATAGACTGCCCTGTACATGTCAAGCAGAGTGCCTCTTTGGCCCTCTTCAAAAGGAACCTTGATGATTGGATGGGAGACAGGAAATTCACCCCATGGATCAAGTCAGTCACCCTGCTAGACAGAGGTCCAGGGAAGTAAATACTGTGGGAAGAAATAGCCAGGGAATTGTTATGGCTTGGCTTGTATAGGCCCTAGGGCCGATAGCCTAGTACCAACCTATGGACCTATAAATGTTAATGAGACATTCCAGGGAATGGCATATGACAGTTAGTCATGTGCTCTCCCCTGTAAATGCAGGTGTAAATTAACATGGCCAGCTACTCTAATTAACTTGGCTAAAGCTGCATTCACCCATTACTTTCAATGGGTCAGATGACATTACGTATAAGTGTCTGGGCATTCAGTGCAGAGGTAGTTGTGGGGACTATGAAAGTTGAAATATGTTTGGCAGCATATGCGCATGTCTATATGGGTATGAGTGGTCTTGGGGGGGGGTGTCAATGGGTGAGTGTGTCCATAATAGCAATCAGTTTGGGTGGTGTGATTGATGTATGTAGGTTGTCTGCGTGTCTTAGGAATACCTGTGAGAGGAGAGAGAATTTGTGTTTGTTGGGGGTGCATTCTTGAGGAGGATGCTAACATACCTTTTAACTCCTGATAGAGTAAAAAACAAAGGCAGTTATACTTGAGGAAGGGGCAATACACACCTGGGACATTTTTAAAGTATTACTCTAATTAACTTAAAAAAAAATAACAGAACAATCAAAGCTTGTAGCAAAATGCTCTAAATGTGCAATATGAAGTAAGAAATCCTAATATCTGTAATTAGTGACTACTGTAGATGACTGTGATGAATGGTGTCAGATACAGGAGGCAGAATTATGGATGTTCTGTAAAATCAGTGACATTTTAGAGGTGTGTGTGTGTGTGTGTGTGTGTGTGTGTGTGTGTGTGTGTGTGTGTGTGTGTGTGTGTGTGTGTGTGTGTGTGTGTTTGTGTGCATGAATATGTAAATGTGTGTGGGTGGTGAATGGGGGGAGTGCTGTGCCTATGCAATGCATGGTCTCCCAGTGGTGAGTACTGCACCAAAGTAGAGTTTGCATTTGTGGTATTCATAGGTTCATAGGTATTTACTAGGCTAATGACCACAAGGGCCTTATTAAGCCTAGCCATGCATCACAAATCTCTATTAAGTTCTGATACCCTTGATAAGTGTAAGCATGGGCCCGGGAGATGAACCATTTACAGGTTACCTGTTTGCGTTACAGACATACGTGCCAAACCAGGGATGAATTTCTGGTTTCTCAAACAGTTGTCCAAGTTACACTTGAATTGGGTTGAGGAGGAACTCTGCTTCATGTGGATGGGGAGCCTGTTCCATAGAGGTGGTAGTGTCTGGGATACATACCTATCTTTCCAGCAGGTCCTATTTATATCACAGATAAGGTTTAAGTCTTTAGAATGGGTAAGTCTGCTACTGTTTGTTTTGTGGATATGCAGGAGGTTCCTCAGAGTGGGGTCTGACAATGCCCTGTATGCAGGCATAGATCTCCCCTCAAAAGCCTGTAGGAGACAGAATACAGGGATTGGGCCTTGAGGCAGTCTGCATAGGACATATTACTTACTTACGTATTCTGTTAGTGAGGACCCTCTGTGGACATTCCAGTTGTTGGATATGCTTGTTTAGGTACATACCAAAGGGTGCATTGCACTCAATGATAGGTCTGATGAATGTCGAGTACAGTGGAACAGTGACTTCCTTGGAGTTAGATGCCATACCTTTGTTTATAATTTGTGCAACATAGAATGATTTCCTCACCACTTTAGACATGTGATGTTCAAAGGTTAGATTACTATCTATGTGTGTCCCTAAGTCCCTGACTACTGGGTCAATTCTAAGGGGTGTGTTGTCAATATAATAGTTACCAGGGATGGACGACTTTCCCATATATTTCAGACACATGCAGCTAGCCAATAATAAAGACTTTCTTCTTTGTGGCTAATGTGTCTCTGATTTACTGTTTTTCATGACCTCTTAATTTTCAGCAGTTAACACTTGTAGCTTGTTCTTTCTGAGTCTGGGCTTTAGGTCCACATGAAAGGACCGCAGAAGCAAAAGTGAATAAATTAATATCATTGTTGTACAATACGTGACAAACAGGAATACTGCCAGTCCAGCTATCTGGAATTTTGTAAATAATCATATGTAATTTGTGAATATTAATATGATCCATATGCTTGTCTTACAAATTTAAGAGAACTATATGTTATGTGGATATTAAACTACTGTTGCAGAAGTGTGTGTTGAACTGTATGTTATGTACTGAGCTTCAAGAATGTAACCACAGTGTACCATGCTGGAAAAGAGCAGAAATGTGTATAAACTATATACCTGAGCAGATGTGTGTTTTAATGGTAGAAGTTGGAACATACATAGTTAACTTGCAAAACTTAAAGAAAATAAGTTGAAATTGTTTACTACTGTGCTATAAAAGTTAATTAATGCAAAGAGGCAAGATGTCTAGAGTTAAGAGTTTCTTTCTATTGTCTTGAAACAGAAATTACTACTAGGTTTAAAACATAAGAGTGTTTAACTGTTTTATGACTTCCAGTTTTAGGCAAACTTCTGAGAGATATGTACTTTTCACACAGAGATGCTAAAAATTCTCTTGGTATCTTTTAGCCTGGGAACTGAAGGCAGGTGACAAATAGTGATGTCATCTAGCTGACCCAGAAGTAATGTTTTGATATTAATTTGGGAAGTCTCTCAGAGACTGTGCATTTTGTATTTGTTGTTGGACCTGGAAACATCAATCTTCAGAACTTCTGCCTTGCTAATTGTAATAAGACTTGGGGAAAAGCAATTTCTTTTAGATATAGATAGGAATACAGTAAAGGTTAGTTTAGATGTTTTCTGCATTTATTTGAGACTGTCCTGCAATGTTGTTTTAAAATATTTCCTGTGATTATGAACTCTGTAGTCACTGTGCTGAGTTATTGAGTATTGTCTTGTTCTTTTATTATGTATTATTAAATATATTTAAACCTTATAATTGTGGCTGGTTTGTTTAGAGATATTTGAACTCTGAGATTACTTGCATATATGCTTGGTGACACTGTATAAGCCACTCCTGAACAGCCTTGAAAGTATTGGTCACACTTAGCATTTGGATAATAGTAACATTACACTGTAAGATTGGTCTCCCTTTTGGAGGGGCCTTTAAAGTAAGGGGTTCTGGTAGCATTGCTGACTACCTTATGGTCTGGGCAGAAGGGTCATAGCTAGTAAACCTGTGCTAGACTTTCCCAGGTGTGTGTTTATGTAAAAATCAACTCTCAAAGTGTGTGTGTGTGTGTGTGTGTGTGTTTGTGTGAGATCTACTTGAGCAGGGACATGAAACACTGGTTAGACAGAGAGAGTGCTGGCAAGACTTGGCTTGGAACCCTGGCTAAAGACTCAACTCTATAGCTTGCCAGTGGGGAATCTTATTGGGGAGCTGAAGAAAGAGGAAGAAGCCAGCCCCAGACTGACTGTGATCTCTGTGTGCTCTTAAGGGAAATTGTATTTTTCTGTGTGTGTACTTGTCATCCTCCCTATGTGCACTTCCCTCACTGGTGCTCGTGGTGAGGATTGAGGCTCTTGATTACTGGGCCAGTGCAGGGGTGTCACACAATATACCAGTGTTTTTCCTATGATGCTGATTTTATTGCACTGTTTATTTACTACATGGCAAGCAAGTGGTATAAGCTTAGTCTATTTTACTTAAAAAACATCTGTCAACAAGTTTCCTTCTGTTGGTTACTTTATCACCATACTTGACCATCATAAATGTTTTGCTTTTGTACTGTGCAATACCAGGCTCCATAGATCAGGCTTTGTAGTTATCCGAATACTTTCTTGCTCCAGTATCTAAACATTGCTTCAGTCTTCCCAAAAAGCAGGAAAGATATTCCCACAATGGCAGAAGGGTATTTCTATTCAGGCTGTGCAAGGAACATTATTACTTATTTGCTATTACTGTATAAATATGTGTGCTGTTCCTTCCATGATACTTTTTCTTTTTTCACCTTTTTAGTCTACCGTGTCTCTGAATCTTTTCATAATGTATGTAGAAGTGTGAGAAAAAAGAATACATAACTGTCAAGTGGCATATACTAACATTATTTATTTTCACTGCATGGATGCATTCATTACAAAAAAAATCCATAGTACATGTCCTGCTTAGTAAAACAGTACTTATAAATTTCTAGAAACTAAGAACGAAAAAAGAAAGAGAGGGAGAAGGACAAATACATTTTACAGCAGCTTTTATATTAAAGCAGGACAGCAACTCCTTTTCAGAACTGCCAAACCTAAATATAGAAATGGCTGGTGAATCATCCAAAGAGTCAAAAAGCCCAATTAACTTCAGCTGTCTGTGAAGGACTGAGAAATTTGTTTTAAATGTAACAAAAGAAGAAAAAGATCAATTCAAACAGCAAAACATAATTTATAATCCATTCTGATAGATTTGAACCACATGATGAGGACAGACGTATGCAAGCATAAGTGTACTAATGAAGCTCTCTTCTCTTCCCACGAGAAGCTGAAGAAACGGATGTATAGATCTTAATCTAAGAAAAAGAAAATTAGGTCCTGGCATTCAGTTCTAAGAGAATGTTTCACTGAGACTTCACGGAATAAACACAAAAAGTGTATTCACTGGACTATACACCTGCAAAACGTGATCTAGATAACTTCTGCCACTGAAATCGTTCTTGAATACGAGGTGGATGGTTTAAGAATGCTTTTATTGCTCTTTTTTCCTGTATAGAAAAAGGTTTGATAATGCAAAAATTTCACTTAACTTGATTTTGACTTTGCACATATGCATTTAACTTGACAGCACACAACATGCACCGCAAATGTACATACACATGATCACATGCACAAACACACATTCACATACACACATATATTTGCATATACATACACATAATACTTAAGCAGCTTCCCTTATATACACCTTCTTACCAAATATTTTTCAGTTTTAAAAATGATTTTCCTCTGTATATTAAATAATAAATCTGAAGATCATGTGTTCCCTCTTCCTTAAGAGGTTGACATGCCATTGAAAATCTCTAATGATTATTGCAATGACTACAAGGAAACGTTAAACATTGCAAACTAATTTAATTTCACTTGGAGGTTCTCTTGCAGAACCTTGAATAAAGGAATAGCAATAAAAACAAATGACCTAAAGCTGTCCAGTTTGTAAAGATTAAATTCACATAAAGGCCTCCTCACTGCAAAAGGGCAAGGAAGAATGCAATAGAACTACAAGTGCATACCAAAGAAAGTATGAAAGCAAACGTGATTGACAAGACAGAGCATTGTTCAGCACAGGCTATTATAAAAAAATGCCCCACATGAGTCATAGCTGATAGAAGGAAAGGAAATGACAGAAATCAGAAAGGAATAAGAAATAAATAACAAGCAGTAACAGTTGAATAAATAAGCATGCAGAAGGTCAAATAACATTCATGTGGGTATGCTATTTATATAATTTAAAATGGACCAACAGATATAATTATACAATACAAAGATAGCCTGTTTATATGAAAATGAAGACAACAGATTGATCAGTAGTAATGGCTTCCTTAGTCCACTCAGAGCAAGAACAATATTACACAAATTCTAATCACTTATATGCCTTCTGGGATAATTAAGCCCTAGTTAACATTAATAGATTTTATTTATGTATGTATGTATGTATGTATGTATGTAATGGCATTTGATGACTGGGAAAGTCCACTGGGTCAGAAACCCATTTTCATTTTCGGTGGAGGTCCGGTGAAAGCTCTACAATGAGTAAAATAACAACATCAGACTGCAGTAGATAAGTAGTAATTTTAGAAAGAAAGACTTTAAACTATATCAAAAATATAGGCAACAATTATCACATCATAGGAAACTTTTTACAAATACTGTAGCACCTTCTATTTAACATAGAGGTGAGACATTTTGTAGAAAAAAAGAAATTATATTTAATTCAGTTTAAATACATTGTATTAAAAACTGAGATATACACTAATGCCCACTCACTATGTATATATTTGTTTCACCAGGGAATGAGTTCGGGAGAAATAGTGGGTGGATTGGTCATTAGTGATTGGTTATAGCTTTGGATAGAGGGAGTAATAAGGAGAAGATTATAGGGGTCTGGTGTTAAGGGAGTAAGGACATGTGGGGTTGTTAAGGTAGTAACATTTTAGGGAGGATTTAAAAGCATTACAGGGCTCTAACAAAGTAACAGATGTTGGTAGAGCATTCCATAATTTAGCTATGGAATAGGAATATAGGCTTTGTCCTGCTCTTATGTTTAGTTTTGATATCCTCGGAAGTTGTTTATTTGTGGACCGTAGATTTCTAGGGGGGGTATACGGCTGAAGGGGTGACAGGAAAGCTGGGCATTTCTGTGGGGTATATACTAGCTTGAATTAGTTGGGTGTAACTGAGGTATTTGGAGAATTCATACAAATTAAGCATTTTGATAGCTTGGCAATGATGGGGATGGTATTGCAAGATGGAGGCAAATTTAACAATTTTGTAGTAGCAGCATTGTAGTTTGTTAAAGAGGGAGGAGTTAATGTTTGTGAAGATGAGAGTACTATAAAAGAGGGAGGGAAGTAGTAAAGACTTGTCCAGCTTGATTTTTCTGGGCCCATCCGTGTACTTTTGATGCCTGCAGAGTTTACCTAGTTTAAAGTGAGTTATTTTTATAGTGTTAAGAATGTGTTGCTCATAGGAGAGTTTATCCTCTATTGTTATACCAAATAGTTTTGCAGAATGAACAACCTGAATTTACGTTTTATCTTGGGAATAAATATTAAAGTCTTGTGGGGTTGGTTTGCTGGTGAAAATAAGTAGTTTGGTGTTTTTTTGAATTTAGAAGTAATTGAGTAATTAAGCCGGGTTTCTATGGATTCAAATGCTTTTTGGGTTATTTTTAGGAGGTCTTCAAAGTTTTTGGAGGAGAATATGATTGTGGAGTCATCCGCATATTGGATTAGTGTGGTTTGAGAGGACATTAGATGTAAATTGTTTATGAAAATATTAAAGAGCAGGGGTCTGAGGATGGACTCTTGGGATACTCCTATTTTTTTTAGCAGATAGTTAGATTGTTAGCTCTGCCATTTCTCTGGTTGTTGTTTGTGTGAGTAGTTAGCAAGCCAGGACAGCGTATGTAGGGAGCAGCCTATTTCTGACAGTTGTTTAAGTAGTTTGGTATGTGACACTGTGTTGAATGCCTTCGATAAGTCCAACAGGACTACTGAAGTTATAAGACCTGCATCTAAAGCCTTGTTCATGTGTCTGTGAAGGAGAGGAGGGCAGTGATGGTGTTATGGAATGGGCAAAAATCATGAGGTTTTGGGGTGAGGAGGTTGAGTAGTTGACTGTGTATACACTTTTCTAATATTTTGGAGAGAGGGGAGAGAATGGAAATTGGTCTATAGTTAGTAAGGTTATTTCTATTACCACCTTTATGGAGTGGAGGTATAACGGAATTTTTCCAGATTTGGGGGATGGTTCCTTCAGAGATGGATTGGTTTATTAGAATACTAATGGGGTATGCTATTGCATCAGCAGCAATTTTCAAGTATGGTGAATGGAGGTTGTCAGCAGATAGGGTTTCAGCTTTTTTTTTAAGTTTTAGAATTAGAGAGGTGGGAGCATGTTTTAGGGAGAAACTATGGGTTTCTGCTATTGCTTTAGTGGTAGTTTCAAGAGATGCAAGATTATAAGAAGTTTGTATGGTTGCTTGCCTGACGTTTGTATTATTGGTGGTATATGTATTTCAGTTTGTAGGGGGTTCAGAAATGAGTTTAAGGATGGCATCAGTAATGTGGGAGTTGAAAGTGTGGGCTATATGTTGCAGGGTCATGTTATGGGATGGAGGTGGATTTTGAGTGGGTTCCGGGATTGAAGAGAGAGGATACAGATTTCCAAAAATTCTTGGGGTTGTTTTTATGGGCGGATAGTTGTTTTGAGAAACCGCTTTTTGTCATTGATGACTAGTTTTTTGGCTTGGTTCCTGAGTTGTTTAGATTCATCAGTATCTTGTTACTACACCAGACTTTTCAGGCTCTATCTCTAGCTAAAAGTAGTAAGTAGTGTTTTAGGTTTAGTTAACCATGGACCATGGCTAATTTTGATTTGTTTTCTTTATGTAAGTAAAGAGAGAGTTAAGGGTATCTAGAAAGACTTTGTTAAAGTACTTAACAGCTTTGTCTAGTTGTAAAGAATGTAGACTACTCCAGTTATGGGTTTTAGAATGGTGTTAAATGTTGATGGGTTGAACTTAGTGAGGTTTCTGGTTGTTTTGTGGATATGGGGTTTTGGTACCTGGGTTTGGGTTCTATATGTGAAAGCAGGTAAATGATCAATCAGGGAATCGGGGAGGGAGCCTGAGTTAGTGAATTTGTGCGGATGTGATACAAAGATACAGATAAGGGTTGTTTCAGGTTATTTTGTAGTCTGATGGGGCATGTGATAATCTGTGTGCATTTGTAGAGATTAATGCTATTTGTTGGGGAGTTTAATTCTAGGTTTTGCCAGTTTATGTTTGTATCCCCTAGTATTACAGTTTCAGAGGATATATTGTGTGTTGTCCAGGACAGAAAATCTTCTTTGGTGGGGATATTTTGCCTCAGTGGAATATATGAGAAAGTGATGCAAATCTGCTTGTTGTCACTTATTTTTATTACTGCTATGATTGTTTCCAGATTGCTTATCAAAGCACACAAAAAGTGGCCTAATGAGAAATAGCACTTGGCCTCAAACTAATATTGCATGAGCAAGGAATTTTACAAATCAACCCCAAATATATTTGCATTTATGCAACTATGAATTGGAAATACTAATAAATACAGAATTTGACTACCTTATGTCAGAGTATTAGAAACCGCCATGCAAAGACCAAGATACAGATAATCATTCTCCACTTGTCTCCTCTATCACTGTTGCAGCACACATACATACACAGACACACACACACATGCGCACACGCAAACACACACATGCACACGCACACTCACCCACCCACACTCACATGCATGCACAAACTTGAGCACGTAAGTGCACATGCACAAACACACACACACAAACACACACACATACACACGCGAGCATGAGTGTGCCCACGTGCAGACACATACATGCACACACATACACTCACATACATATACACACACACAGACACACACGCATGCGCACACACACACACACACACACACACACACACACACACACACACACACACACACACACACACACACACACACACACACACACACATTCAGTGATCTCCTCTAGTAATATTGTTCAGCTGCATAAAACCAAGCTGCCCACACTGCAGAAAGAAGCAGTAGGAGTGTATGAGACACTTACACAAATGACAGCAGCACTGTGATAATTAGAGACAACACCATCATCAAATAACAAGCATAAATGGCCATTGCACAAATGCGAGTACACTTATTGAACTCCTCACAGATCTGTACATCCAAGAAGCAAGGCCATTTAGGGACAGGCATCTGACCAGGAACTGCACATGCAGCCAGGTAAAAATGTAGTGAAAGTTATCTATTTCTGTGGGCTAGGGAACATCTGTATCCAGCTTAATAGTCTTAACACTTGGAATACCTACTTATAAGTGAATTCAGTCAAGGTGATGTGCAATAGTCTCCATCTCCACTAATGTCAGATAGGGCTAATGGAGCCCTTTCCCATTCTATAGCAGAGATGCCAGAATTAACATGTGTGGACATGTACTCAATAAGAAGACAGTGAATCATAATGCCTGGTTCTGGATATGTAGGCACAAGAGGACACTGAGGTACCACTTGAAGATCAGCATGGAACATAGACTGGTCAACATGGCTAAAGTGTTTCACTACACCAGTCCAGAAGTGTGGCACAAGGAATGATTTCTGTACAAGTTCTAAGAGATGATAAGAATGATGGAACATAATGCAGGTTTACCTAGATGCTTTACAAGGTGATGGCCATATATTTGGATTAAGGCTCCACAGGGATACTGCAAGGATGCCTGTGGAGGCTGGAATGCTTTTAGCAGTGGAGATGAACAGATATCTGTCTCCCATGCAAAGTTTCCTCATCTGAGTGCAGTAAGCAGAGTAGAGAAACCTAATGATTCTTGTGATTGAAACCCTGTCAAAGGCCCCATTTCATCACTGCATCCATAGTTCATGCAATTCTACACTACAAGAGCTGCAGAAATCATTGGCAACACACACACACACACACACACACACACACACACACACACACACACACACACACACACACACACACACACACACACGCACGCACGCGCACACACACCCGCACGCGGGAATTATGAGCAGCATCAGCTTTCATTGCCATGGTCTACATAAGTATGAATCTCAATGTATTCAGTTAAGTAGTTCATCAAAACTGTCTCCTAAGGTAATGCACACGAGTGACAGAAAGACAGTAAAGTTATATCTCTTGAGCATAAAACTGATATTACAATCTAACCTTTCCTATGACATTACCCAGTTCCAGCATTTACATGGAGGAAAGAAAGGGTCCTTGTATTCAACAATGAGTTTGTCCATAATTCACGAGGTAAAAAGTAGGAGTGACAATATTTAACACCATCAACTGATTATAGTCAGTCTAATATCAAGTGAACTTCTCCAGGAATGTAGAAGACAGACCACATTAAGTTCTCAGTCACTCTTGCACACCCCATGTTCCACCAAAGAGAATGCAGAAAAGTGATCAAGAAAGACCAATTAAAAACAAAACAGTCAATATGGCCATGCTGCTATATCATTTGCCAGCTACACAGCAGCCATATTAGAGCTATGATGTTCCCTAATTACAGAATATAAAGTATCTGAAAATCTATGAGCTTTAACAAAACATTTAAGCTGCTTTATCTACCTCCTTCCCAATAAAGTGATGGCTAGAAAAAGGGCTGAAATCGTCTAGGGAACCTTGATACAAAGATAGTTTCTTGAGACCTGCCAGAAAAAGCAACTTCTCTTTAGTATGTGAGTAAACATTTAGGATGTCAAAGAGGAGCACACAGTTCTGTGTATAACATTATACAGAACATCAAAGAAAGAAATAATGTGGGTAGGTTCTGGGTGAAGCCCACAAATTATGGGAAGCATGACTTCAAAGGAGCTAATATGCTAAGATTTGCACTAGACCTTGTACATTGGATGTTTCATGGGTAAAACTATAGACTCCATGGATACATCAGGCACACCCAGTGGAGTCCTTTTAGAATACAAAAAGACAAGAATTTTCTCTTGCATCAACAGAGTACAGAGGCCTTACAAGTAACAATACAGGCTAGTTTAAATGCTGGCTGGAAGCTGTGTGGATGCCCCTGGACAAATAAAGTGCCATTTTATGGGACATCTATGAATGCTTCATTGAGAAATGCAGATCCATTTCCAATCTGTCCTTCATGAGAGAAGTTCATTTCCACTAGTATTTCATTTTTCATTCTTTTCTTTTGTGGCTACCAAGCTCATGACAACAGCATAGTTGCTGTTATGATAGCACACTCACAATAGCTGTACACTTCTGGTGTGAACCAGTCAACTGTAATATACAGAAGCCCTTAATGTTGCAGGAGCAGGCTTGTACATCTGGCAACAACTTTGTCATAGGTAACTCTATAGCTGGACACACACATTTTCCACTTACTAGGCTGAGTAATGACAGAATGATGTTTAGCTGCTTCTCAGGTGCCAGGATCTGCAGTGTCATTAAGGCCCTCAAGTTACATTGCATCAGGTATACATATGACCCGATCATTGTGCACGTGGGACTAAATGACTTGAGATGCACCTCCCTGCATCATATGAAGAGGAACATTACTGATCTTTCTGATTATGCATCTGAATGGGGAATGGTGTGTCAATACAAACAAGATAATTGAACTTAACTATTGGCTCAGCTACTGATGCCTAATCAGGTCGATTATATATTATCCTGGGGAAAGATGAGTGACAACCCTGGCTGTTTTGTTAGGATTGGCCTGCATCTTTCTCCTCATAGCTTCTGTATGTTGGCCAAGACATCTTCTTCTCTCACAATGCCTTTTTTGTGCAGGGTCAGTCTCCTAAAATTACTTATCCAATCAAAATCAACACAATATAAAGTTAGCACTGAACAATGCTAGAAGCCTTAGCACAAAGTTACACCTGTTAAAAGCAATTCTAAAACTGGAAAATATACATATATGTGTAGCTAATGAAACGTTATCACATCAGTGATCAGATCAGATGGAATAAAGATTTTAAGCCACTAGTGGTTGTGGTTCACTTGCTTGGACATTACTGGATTACTACTTTTGTTTGGGATTTGAATACTCTGTTACAATACAGTTTTTGGTTCTTGTACCAAAGAGATCAGCATCGCTCCTTTCTACACTTGTTGGATTTTTATCTTTTATATAGGTTTTCAGTCAGGTTTAAGAAACGGCATTAATGTCGGGGCAGTTATGAGAGAGCCAGGCATGGAGGTTAGGGATTTTGTTTTTTAGGCTTTGTGCATTAAGTGTTGTAAGGCAAATGGACTTTGGGTTTGTGGGTTGAGTGCAGGGTTTGGTGAGATTGATGTTAGAGATGTTGGGGTGGATGTAACTAGCTAGTGAGAGAGAGAGTTGTGGTGGAGTTGGAGAGTGAGGCAGTGTATTGGGCAAGGGTAGCTTGGGTTGTGTGAGAGTAGTGATTTTCTGGAACCACATTTAAGAGAGGAGTATGGGGGGGGGTTGGGTTGGGAGCAATTTTGGTTTGAAAAAATAGATTGGGTTAGAGGTAAGGAGTTCATGTGAGATGGCTGAGTAGGATGGGAAGTGAGGTTGATGGTAAGATGTAGTGAAGTATGTGTGAGAGTTATGACAAGGATTGGGAAAAAGTGTGAGATAGGTAAGAGAAGAGATAGAGGTTAGTAGGGCAAATGGAGTTATAGGGAGAGATGTTATGTAGAGCATTGTAGGAGGGGTGGATGTTTGGTTTGATGCAGATATACAGGTGGGTGGGGTTTGGCTTAGGTGTATTGTGAATGGAGAGGTGTTGGGTGGGGAAGAGTCAGGGGATGTATAAAAGTACAGGTAGTGGGAGCAGGTGGAATTTGGGGGCAGGGGAGTGGAGTGAGCCCGAAGGGGGAACGGAGTGGATTACACCTTCTGGGAGGAGCAGCAGCCGCCAAAAAGAATACAATCAGTAAGAAGGTTAGCAACTACAGAAATAGGGCAGCCTATCGTTTTGGTTTGAATGTTACCTTTCTGTTAGTTTTTATTATTTATGCACCAATGGGAGCTGCAGTTCACTGAGAAGTAGGAAAATAATGTAGTTATGCCAGGGGTTTTAGAAAGGGACATGCAGTAAGTGCACACTACTGAGGGATGCCCATGGGACAGACAGAAACAGAGTGTAGTCAGGCAGAGGTTTTTAGTATTTAAAGATGGCACCACAGCTCAGGGGCTAAATAAGTAAACTGTCAAGAGGAAGAGGGAGGGAATAGACAGGAGTGACAAGGCTGAGAAGCTTATAATAAGATTATGTTAGGCGACTGGGGCGGGGCTAAGCACCAGGGCTTGGAGAAAGCTGTGAGAAAACAGGTTTGACAGGGCTAGGAAATGTACACTAGTATTATATTAGGAGAACAAGAAAAAGTGGGGGGAGGCTATGGACCAGGACTTGGAGAAAGCTGTGAGAAGAGAAAAACAATCAACTCGCTAGCCCAGGTCAGTACCTAAAGGTGTCTGTTTATCTGTGTGAATTCAAAAGCAGATTTAGTAGAGCATCAGGGAAGTAGAATATAAAATAAATGTAAAGCTTTGGGAAACTTTATATATTTGTTAAAATAAACAGGCTGTTCATTAAATGCCCTGTCAGCCTCAAGCTAGTCGCTAGCTAGTCCAATAATTTAATTTATCTACATTTTAGAGCAGGGTGCAGGGCATTGTTTTGCCTGTATTTTTCTTGCCACCTCTCTACCTATAAAAACATCCTCAATATTTGGATTCTATCAATCTTAATTTACTCATCTTAATATTCACCATCAAGACCACCTATCTTATACATTCTAAATCAGTCTATACTTTTGGTGAGACTTCCTGCCATCTGAATAGAACACCGTAACATTTATTTATTTATTTTATTTTATTTTACATTTGTTAATCGGGAGAGTCCAACTGGATATATGTCCATTTTCAGTGGAGGCCCGATGAGAAAAGCTCCAAGGCAGTAAAATCATTAACAAGAGAAAGACATGTTAACCAAAAGGTTCAATTAAACAAAATATAGAGTACACAATCTTTATACTTCATATAGAAGTATAGTACATATAAAATAGTGAGTTAACCAAAGAGTGTATTTGCCAACATTCACAGGCTACATTAATATATACATGCTATAGAGGTGTTTAACCGCAAGTGTAGCAGGAAGATAGAGTAGATAACTTCCATAACTCATTTCTACACATGACAGATATACTCTGTCATTTAGGTTTCTTTACCATGTTTAGTGATATTATTACCCCAGACAGACATTACAAAAGTAGTAGATAAGCTGTTACTCTAGTTGCTGGAAAACAGAGACATATGAGTTACTATCCAGGGGTAGTACAGGTACATAATCTGTGATTCAGTAAGTGTGTTTTGAGCAGTTTTTTGAATTGGGTGGTGGAGTTTTGATTTATTATGTGGGCTGGAAGGGAGTTCCAGATTTTAGAGATTAATGGTTATAAATGGATCTATGTAAGAAGACTATAGTGAGTCCTCTTTCAGTATTTTCTCTATCACACCATGTTCTTTAGTATCATTTACTGTCTCTGCCTTATTTATGTTTTCCGGTTCCCTTTCTTTATGAACCCTATTTTTATTTTCTGCATTTTTTGCAAGACATGCATATCATTAGGGTTTTTTCAAAGTTATTTTGTCTCTCAATATATTTTACCTCTTCCTTTTTCTATCCTTTATGTGGTTCACCCTCTGTCTTATCATAATTAAACAATACCATGTCAACTTCTTTTCATTTTCTAGGTTGCTCTCCTTCTGAAATTAATTTTTCTTTCATACAGATGCCTGTTGCCTAGACTGTCTCTTATATGAGGTTTCAGATTTACATTATCAGAAATGTGTTTCAAACTATGAGCATGAAATGGTTCTCCCTCATTAACTACCATGGTGATATCTTCCTTAGTAGTAGATTTTTCCTACTCAACACTCTCTTAGTATTCTCTCTCCTGAGATTTAACTTTAAGCTTGACAGTTTAGAATTCTATTCAGGTTGTGCACTGTTCATACAGTCATCCCAGTTCCATCCTTCCTATTAAATGTACCGCTCAAATAAAAAAGATATGCTACTTGTCTTCTCCTCTTCTCAGTTGTTTTAGTGGTAAAACTATCCATGGTGTAGCCATTGATTTTCACCCTTAATGAGTGACCTATTCTCTTTAGTTCTCATTGTCTCTTCTAGTCTCTGCTTTGTAACACTCAGTTTCATATATTCATTGATTCATAGATTGTTACTAGGCTAACAACTCGGGGGACATTTGTAAGCCTAACCAGGTTTTCCTGAAGGAATAATGATGTCCTGTATCAGAATAGGTGATTGAGACCCAGGCATTTATAAGCTACCTTTGTCCATAAGGGACATGGGTGCCAGACATGGTGTACATTTCCTATTCCCCATCCACTGGTCTAGTTTGCACTTAAACAGGGTAATAGATTCACATGGCTGGGAAGCCTGTTCCATAGGAGGAGCAGTCTCTGGGACACATATCTGGCTCTTCTGTATTTTCTGTTTAAGTCACAAACAAAATTCAGGTCTTAGACCTTGTATTTCTTGTTTTCACTGACTTATGAATTCATAAGTGCAGAGTTTGTAGATGCCTTGTAAGCCAGACGTTGATCACCCCTCACCAATCTATAGGAGAATGAGTAGAGGGAAAGGGCTTTAAGGTGCTCTGCATAAGGCAGTTTTTTTATACCTTGTGCTCTTTTCATAAAGAACCTCTGAGGTCACTCTAGTTGTTGCATATGCCAGGTCATGTACATACCAAAGAGAACATTGCACTCTATGACTGGTCTGATAATGGTGGAATACAGTGTAATAATGACCTCTTTGGGCCAAGATACCATGCCCTTACTTATAACTTGTACAACATAAAAGGATTTCCTCACCACTGTGGCCACATGGTGGCCAAAGGTAAGCCTACTGTCTATGTGTGTACCCAGATCCATGACCACTGGGTCAACTCTTACGGTTGTATTATCAACATGGTAATTAGCTGGGGCGGTTGATTTCCAAAGTTACAATTATGCATTTCTTAGTAATGAGTTTAAGACCTTGGCTTTGGGACCATTTGTTAGAGATAGACCTTCTTGAAGAATGCTAGTGGCTGCAGGGGAGTCAATGATATCCGTCAGCTTGCAGTCATCTGCAAGCTTAGTCGGCCATAAACCTTCAGCATCTGCTTCCATTTAGGACAAACAGATGCCAAAAAGGAATGGGCGCAGTACAGACCCCTGGGGAAAATTTTTCTCCAGGCTGCTATTTTTATGAGGTCAGCAGTACTTAATATCATAGTGACACAACTCTATAGATACAAACACAAGTTGAATACCATGAGATTAGAACCTCTATCTAGTTATACAATCTAGAGGATGCAGTACTTAACACAAGTGCTATCACACAAGTCTAAAATACAGAATCACACCTCACCCCTTATAGGTTTATAGGTAAGTACTAGGCTAACTACCCTTGGGGGCCATTTTAAGCCTAGCCAGTTTTAATTTCCAAGGTAAGTATCAAACCCTGTACTTTGGGTCTATCTGGTAAACATCTTAACCATTTTGCCAACCCCTCTCAGCAGAATGAGAGCTAACTGAACACACACACAAGTTGACTGCCTTGAGATTAGAACCCCTAAGTACCTAGTTAGACATGCTAGAAAACACAGCACTTAATGCTGTGATAATGCTGCTGATAAAACCGTCCATGGTGTAGCTATTGATTTGACTACTGCTACCATCCATTCATGTACAGCATTTATGGTCTGCAATAACTGTTCTAAAACTCTCATTCTGGCAGATGGACCAACACACAAGTGCTTTCAACAAACAGAAAAAATAAAAACTCCTAGCACTTAGTAAAGGACAGTCTCTCCTATGTTGGGAAAAATTATGTTCGAAACAGGGAAAAGATACACAGCCTAGGAGAATGTAATTTACATAGCAAAAGGCAAAGTCTTTGTCATGGCTTGTTAAAAAGATGCCCCCAACAAACAACAAGTGTGGAAAATGCAAGGCAGGAGACACAACAAATCCACTAAACTTAGAAAAACAATGTGTTTTTTCTTTTCTACACAAAAAGCATAATAATAGCCAACAGGAAATAGTTTCAATGTAGGCCCATTCAACTGTACTAACAGTCTCTTTCAATAGGTTTTCCTCTCGGAGGCCTTTCAATAGCATTCTTTACCGATCGCTATAATAGAAACAATTTCCAGCTTCCTATGAGTATCTTTTTTCAGGTCTTTATTTATGCTACTGTCTCTTTTTCAAGAGTGACTGCACCAAACATTAAATCTGCCCTTATGTTGGGCAAGTAACAAACTGTAAATGGACTTCGTTTAGCATTCATTTTCTATTACCTTACTTGTTTCATTAAACAATCCTGCTAACATATCAAAGTGCCCCTTTGTTCTTAAAGCGACATTCTTATTTAAATGGATAGCAGCACTTCTCTGGCTAATTCAACATAAATTCCATGGTGTTCACAGGTTCATAGGCTAATATGTATGGGAAGTTTGTTCCATAGCATGGGCAGTCTCTGGGTTATGAACCTGTTGGAGTGTGTGGTGTGGAGGGATTGGGATTTCTTTAGATGTAGCATTTCTGACAGAGGTGGGTCAAGCAGAGATCGCATCTAAGTAGGAGATATGAGACAGAGAATAAATGGAGTTTTTTGAGTCTGTCCATATAGGACAAGTGTTTAAGGCCTAGGATCCTCTTTGTGAGGTAGTTTTGCTGCCTCTCCAGTTGTTGCAGGTGTCTAGTGAGGTACATGCCAAATGGAGCACTGTACTCAATGATTGGCCTAATGAGGGAGGAGTAGAAGGAGACAATGACCTCTTTCTTCTTGGATGCAAAACCCTCAGAAACAGAAGATGCCAGAGGGATAGATTCCTGTCCCAGAGACTTCCCATACTCTGGAATAAACTACCTATCTATATCAAACAAAGCTCCTCATTAGCACTCTTCAAGAAAAATCTTGATGATTGGATGGGAAATAGGAAATTCACCTCGGGAATCACCTCTGTGGCTCTGCTCGACAGTGGCACTGGAAAATAATTTTCTTTGGTGGTAAAAGCCAGTGTACCTTTTTGGGGGTTTGTATAGGCCCCAGGGCTGATAGCCTAGTAACTATCTATGAACCTATGAACCTCAGTAATGAGATGTATCACATAGAAGGACTTTCTGACCACAGTGGCCTTGTAGTGGTCAAAAGAGAGGTTGCTGTCAACCTGTGTTCCCAGATCTCTTATAACACCATCTGTGTTCAGTGGACTACTATCAGTGTGATAGTTCATGGGAACTGTTTTTTTTCCAAAGGAGATGACGACACATTTTTTGGCATTGAGCTTAAGGCCATGGTTCTGACACCAGTCATTGGTCTCAATGAGGCCTTTCTGTAGGATGTCAACACCACTTGGGGAGTTAATAATGGCTTCCAACTTGCAGTTGTCTGCAAACTTTGTCAGCCAGAGTCCCTTAGTGTTGGACTGGACTTCTGAGAAGTAGATACCAAACAGGAGATGACCCAGGACTGATCCCTTTGGGACTCCACTCGTGACTGGTCGGCAGTCTGACTTGGAGTCAGCTACTTTCATACTGTGGGTTCTATCTGTGAGCCAGTTTGCAACCCACCTAGTGATATAGGCAACAAAAATAAAATTATAGTGATAGAGGGGTTGATGCCTAGCTTAGTGAGTTTTTCTATGATTCCTGAGTGGGGAATGGTATCAATGGGCTTGGCCAGATCAAGGTAGGCTGTATGAACCACCTTACCTTCATTCACAGCGCTGGTTACTGATTCAAAGAAGTCGACCAGTTTGAGCAGGCATGATCTACCCTTCACAGAACCAAACTGTGTGGGATCCAGAGTTCGGAGATTCCCTGTAACCTTGTTTATTAGGTCCATGATGATGTATTCCATAGCTTTACATATCAGACTTGTCAGGCTAATGGGGCAGTAGTTCCCCAGGTCTGTAGACGCTCATCCTTTGTGGAGAGGGATGACTATAGCAGTGCACCATTTGGTAGGGACAAAGCCTGACGTGAGGCTGTGATTGAACAGGGCACATAGGTGAGGTGCCATTTAACTCTGTAGTTCATGTAGAACAAAACCAGGGATATTGTCAGGTCACATAGAAGCTGTATTCTTGGCCTTGGATAGTGCTGTTTTAACCTGTGTAGCAGTAATACTGGTATTGTGATTGGTCCTTTGGGGGGTTGGAGTGGGAGGGGGTAAAGTTGGCACTGAATCTGTCGGCCAGTATATTGGCAATATCTGTTGGCTCTGTATAGCAGATACCACTGTGCAGTAGCTCAGAGCAAATCTCTTGCTGTTGTGTTATTAAATAAACATTTTTATTTAGCTTATATGCATATGCGGTATCGGGTCTATTTACAGGTCTTTCAGATTAATACAGCACTAGTTGCAATATAATTTGTAAACTATTTTGTAAGATATGCAACACTGTGTTCACTGAGTATTCAGGTTATTGAGTATTTTATCGTGTAACAAATATGACCCTAAGTGAGTATAAGTGTGAAAGTTAGCAAGTGTCAAATCATCACATGCATTGAGCTGTGGTATTAGGTATGTATGTGATATTTTGTGTGTGTGTGTGTGTGTGTGTGTGTGTGTGTGTGTGTGTGTGTGTGTGTGTGTTGTATTGCTGGTGATTGATATTCATGTATTGTACAGTATGTGTTGGATGGATGAATATGTGTATCTATGTTGTTTGCAGGTAGAGGTCATGGTGTGATATCTGTGTTTTCCTATAAGGGTATATGCTCTTTTTTCCCATGTGTGTGTGACCTGGTAAATATAAGTTATGGAGATATTGAGCAAAGCCCCCATATGGGGCAGTGCAGGGGGAAGCCCCCTGCAAAAATGCTGTGTATGAATGTTTGCTGGTGAGTATGTGTGGTGTCCAATCTAATGTTTTGTTCTTCTAGCATGTGCAACGTCAGAGTATGTACATGGGGAGCTTACAGGTGTGAAGTGTGTGTTTGAGTGAATATCAATTGAGTATGCCATTTTTGTGACTGAATATGTGTTGGCTACTTTTTATGATCACTTTTGTTGCAGTCCTTATTCTACTTAATGTTTCACTATATATTTGGGTATGTGCATGAGTGTTTGTATGGTACATGCATATATATATATATATATATATATATATATATATATATATATATATATATATATATATATTGAAAAGTAGTTCCACTTACACTGCTAGGAAATGGAGCCAACAGTAGCTTTGCTGAGATAGGGTTACAACATGGTGAAGGGATTTTCAGTTTTCTCTACTTTTTTATGATCTCAAAGTGTAAACATTTATATTTCTATGGTATTGGGAGCACATTAGAGTTTGCCTCCCCCAAAAGTCTTATTTTCATACTTTCAGTTTGTACAGCATGTTCCTACTTGTTTGATGGATTGTGAAAGATGTGTTGAACTGTCAGTATATGCCATATTGATAATTCAATATAAATTCTATATATGTATCTATAGATGTAGCTTTCACACTCTCTCTCTTATATATATATATATATATATATATATATATATATATATATATATATGGGTCTACTGTTCTTGATCTAACAAACACTTCTTCGAAAAAGAACAGTAGACCCAAACTTACGTGAAAGTGCACTGCACCAAAAGTGCAGTTTTGTGAAGCATAAACAATGTGTTTGCAGGGGCTTGTCCCCCCCACCCCCCCTACTTAAATATACCAACTCCGAGATCACACTACAGTGGGGAAACACATAAATTCTCTTTCCCCACTGTAGTGTGCTTCGGCGCCTGTGTTCCTTAACGTTTCGTTGAACCATTCTTCGTGAAAGTGCACTTTCGGTGAAGTGCACATTCGCATAACTGTGGGTCTACTTCTCTTTTTCGTAGTGTACTTTTGATGAAGAGAAGTAGACCCATATATATGATATATGTGAATTGCAATGATCAGTACTTAGGTTAGTCATACTTTTAAACTGGTGACCCTCTGTCTCAACTTAGGATGGCCACCCATTTGCAATATTTGTACCATTTTTGCCATAGATAACATTACTTCACTTTGCTACTTGAATCATTTGATTCATTTGAAAAGCAGTTACTTGCTGTTGAAAAATTATTAAGCAAAATTATTAAGAAAATCAAAATAGTACAACTCTGAACCATGCAACTAAGTAAACGAAGTATATGTGAAGAGGGTGCAAACAGAATCAAAGAAAAGGGCTGAGAAGTGGCAGTGTTCCGGAAGATGCCATTAAAGCATTCAAGGAACAGCTAGGTCATGTCAATTATAGTACAAATACAGTGTATATTATATGTACTTCATGTCTAAGAGTGACTATGCTACATCAAGAAGATAGTTGATAAGTTAATGTCTGCTGTTGAAAAGTTACATTTTAGACATTTGATAATGGGTGAAACATACATCAGTACCCTATTGGCTATTGAACATACCTCAGCAGTGTACTAATGGACAGCTATAACCCAGTGAAAAACAAGGCTTAGGCAGCAAGGCAGCATTTAAGCTTCTGTGCAGAACAGACTGAAAAATCAAACAGCTTCTGTCTTTTTAGAATAAATGCAGGTTTGATGTTTAGTGAGTATAAAATAAAAAAGTAAATGAAACCTAAAATAAACTTGAGCAGAAAAAGTGACTTACATATCATTTACAAGGACTTGCCATTTTACTTTCCCAAAAAAAGCTCTGTTTACTAAGCTGAAAAGAAAAGGAAAGTTAAAGCAATTAAGTGTGTGTGTGTGTGTGTTTGTGTGTGTGTGTGTGTGTGTGTGTGTGTGTGTGTGTGTGTGTGTGTGTGTGTGTGTGTGTTTTTCTATGTATGTGGACATTATAAATTTTTATATGACTTATATTTTGGATGCAAAATACTGTCTCTGACATTAGGTGGAAGATTTATCTTAAATCAAAAACATGAAATTATAAATAATATACAAATTCAAAAAACTTTAATAGATACTCCATTATCTAAAAGCAATAATAACCTTGAGGGTGGATGCTTTAAGGGAAATAATGTACCTTCCTATAAGGCATTATTGATTGTCTATTGAAACATAAAGCTTATGTACTTACTAACTTTGCATAACATTTCTGCAAATATCTTAACTTAAATGTCAACTTAAACTCTGTAAATAATTTTTATACATTTATTGTTCCAACTTGAAAATGTTAATGCTTTGTTTATAATACTATTTTTATTTTAAATTTCATTGTAATTTGGGGAACTTTTCTCCCTAGGCCTCCTCTGAAAAGGGGCTATCAGCTCAGCCAGTCAATCCCAGTCAACAAATGTAAAATAAATAAAAATAAATAAACAAATATTTATGTCAAATTTGGAGGAGTGATTGCTCTGACGAGATATTTTTCAAGTATTGTGTGCTGCTCTGAGTTTCACTGTAATGTGGTTTATTGTTTTGTAGTTTAGGTATTTGTTGTTGTTGTTTTTCAGTTCACTACTTCCAGTTCAGTTTTTGATAAATGATGAGACAAAAACATGTCTGTGATGGCCTGTAGGTAATCCATCTGAAGATCATAAAACTCTTGTGCACATGACCTTTTAAAAGAAAGCCGGGAGCTTAGTTTATGGTAACATCAAAAGCTAATGTTTGGATCTTCAGCTTTGTTGAATTTGTTACAGAAGATTGCAGTCTGCTTACAAAACTTGGCACAAAATGTAATCATTCCCTTCAATGTTTTGTCCTCCACTGCTTACTACTGCATAGAGCTATCAAGTTTATTAGTTCTGTTTTCTAGAAAAGTCAAACAAAAATAGATTTGGTAATTAAAATGAAAATACTAATATAGTGTGCAAATGGAAAAGATGTATCAATAATTTAACATGACTTTTGCCTTTCCACTCAGCAATATCATTCAACAATATTAAAACAGATAAATAGTGAAGCAGTGAGATGACAAACACATATGAAAATACACGTTATAGAAAGAGAAGGTCTTATTCATGATGTGGAGAAATTAATAGTTAACTGGATAGAAGATGGATAAAAAATATACATTTAAGCCTTCTAACTATCCTGACTAATTCAAGAATCCTTTCTGTAGCCCTGAAAGGAGAGGCAGATGATGCGTAACATTTACATCAAGTCACAGATGTCGCCAAAAGATTAAAAAAAATATACCATTTCAACAGTGTGAAGTTGAATAAGATGGCAGAAGATGCCAATGTGGATGCCTCTGAAGCATTCAAGGAACACCTCAATCTTATCATTCTGTAAGAAAATTACTCAAATGAGTAAACACTAGATGCATATTAGATGTCCCTTTTTTTAGCAACAAATGCCATAGAATACATATATCCACAAAGAAGTGAAAGTCATGCTTGGATTTAAGGCTTTTAAAGACTGACTGAAACATCTGCTGAGAGTGAATGCTGCTAGTTTCATGATAAAACCTTTTTTGATACATCATTCAGAGAGCCTAAGTACATTAAAATGACAGTAAACATACACTAACAACATTTTAAAACATAATAGAAAAGCATGGATGACTCTAGCACTGTTAAATGCTGGTTTCTGAATTGTTTTACCTTATAAAGTAAAGACTACAATTTTCAAATCCTGTACCATTTTAGATTTTGTTGATTTTGCACAATTCTTCAGGAAACTCAACCCATATAAATAACACAAACCCTAAATTAAGGTAATTTACCTACCACATAATAGTATTCTGCTCATTCAGCCACTGCATTAAGATGCAATTTCATACTCCAAAACATATTAGTTACAAAATGCAGTTTGCAAGGGATGAAAGAAATACATTTTGCATTACATAAGAAACAAAACTGCATGGTAGGAAGAGGTGATGTGCTACTGCATGAATGCAATATGGAAAAGGTTCATGAAAGGTTAATGTAACATGAGCCAAGTAATTAGTAGATAAAATACTAAATCAGAACAGTGATGCAACACTGCATTTGGATAAAGAACTGGGGTTGGTATTGACAATGAGAATTTTGAGAAGATTGTGGAAACTGGGTCAGAAGTTTTATCTAATGAATATGCACTATGATTGATTCCTTTACTGAGAGAGTTAAAAATAGGAAGAATAAGAAGTTAACGATGGATAAAAAACAATATGAATCTGGCAATGTTTTTCCACTATTTAATTTATTTGACAATCAGAAAATAGTTAATGAGACAGGTGAGAGGCACACTTAAACTGGTGGTCTTTCAGCTGATATACACCCCAAGTCCTCTCCTTTAAGGGCAGATCCTATCAGTGATGGAGTAATTAATTTTGAAGACCCTTTAGATCCCCCCCCCTTTTAGCATTCCTAGAGGCTTGTGAGTCATGGTTAATCCCAAGTGAATTTTATGAACAATATGGAGACTCAATCCTACAGGAGGCCTCAAAATCAAAAACAAAAACAGCAAAGAGGAAGAGGCAAGAGAAGAGGAAGATGAGTGAAAAGAGTCAGGGATTAGATACTTCCAGACCTCGTATTATACTTGAGGATGATGGTGTGATTGTAAGATGTAATGCTTTCAAAATATTTAACTAAAGTGGCCTGCAAATTACTGAGGATTATTTTTTGTTATTCAAAAGAGGTTTCACTTGTGTCCCTACTGCTAGGTTTGATATCACTGATTCTTTGATTGAATTAAAACTGTATATTAGGAAATTGAAATTTGAAGTACAATTTTGCGATACATATAATGTTGTTCCTTGTGATAAGGGCTTATTTAAAAATAAAAGTGTAGGTATGCCATTCATGAATTCCAGGATTGAGGCATTCATTGATGCATCTGAAATTGATCTTTATAAGCAATTTGCAACAAAAAGGGAGAGGAGAATAGGTAATAATCTCTCCAATAGAGAACAAATGTTGTTAGATGAACTCAGGGATATCCATTTTCTTAAAATTATGAGGGGTGGCTCTGTATGATTATTTAAACTATATAGGAGAAATACTCTCCATGACCGTGATAATTATGAAGAAGTATAAAAAAATGAAGTATTAATAGCATATAAAAAGATCAACCAGTTCTTAGAAGACCTATTAATGCAAGGACAGATTCATTTGGATACTTTTCATTTCCTCAAAAATTCTACCCCAATTATTCCCATTATCTTTGGAATCCCAAAGGTCCATGCGAATTTGGTTAAACTGCCTTTTAGACCAATAGTGGCAATGCAAGGGTCATGTTAGTGGACAGGTTATTTAAGCCTGTGTAAGAGATGGACACACATACAATCAAGGATTTGTGGGAATTCTTAGGTAAATAATAGCTGTCAGTAGAAAAAGTAGTAATAAACACTCTATAAAAGTTAGATTTGGTAGGCAAAATAAAACCCACAGTGTCACTCACACTGCAACCATTGTTGTCTTCCACTTTCCATATTATTTTTTGAATGTGAATTGTCTGACAGGTAGATATAAAAAGAAAGTGTAGTGAACTGTATTAAGAAATGCACAGAAAACAGCTATGCTACAGGTGTCACCTTTTGAAAGAACTAAGCATGTGAATTTGATAAAGAAGGGATTTTGGGATCATTATTCAGTGGAATATCTTGGATAAAGGAAAAGGGAAGTACGTATATTAATTACTAGTTCCAGTACTGATAGAAAAAAAGGATAATAATTGTAGATTTGTTTTAGTAAAGTGCTACTGGCAAGGAAGGCAGATTACAATGACATGTATTTATATACCATTTAAAACTACTACAATAGAGCTCTTAAGAAAATTCTGGTAGAAATAATCAACTTTCAGCAGGAAATATTACTTATAGGTGGGAACTGTAATTTCATTTGCAGCAGTGAGGATGTACTTGGGGGCCTAGAAGGGAAACTATACCAAAAGAGGGTAAAGAAATTTTATGAAAATATTGTGTATGGAAGATGTAAATTCAGTAGTAGAAGCTCAGGGAGATTTTACATATTATACCCCAAGACTAATTGGGCTAGGCTACATAGAAATTATATTTCACAGGAATGAGTGCATTTAATTGAAATTTTTGATATGCATCTAATAAGTATTTCAGATCACACACTCTTCTTCTTCTTCTTTTGGCTTTTCCCGGTTAGGGGTCGCCACAGCGGATCACCTTGTCCGCACATTGAATGGCAGTGGAGTTTTACAGTGTCCAGTTGCCAGCCCGGCGCCCAACCTTCCACAGAAGGCACACTCACACGCACACCTAGGGCCAATTTAGAGTGTCCAATCCAGCTGCAGCATGTCTTTGGGATGTGGGAGGAAACCCACGCGACCACAGGGAGGACATGCAGACTCCGCACAGAAGGCACCCCAGCCGAGGATCAAACCGGAGAACCTCTTGCTGTGAGGCGGCAATGCTAACCACTGCACCACCGTGGCCGCCCTTATTTCAGATCACACACTAATAGTCACTAAAATAAAAATGCAAGATAATGAAATAAAAATTAGACACTGGCACTTCCTTGCATATCTGATAAACAGAGAGGATTTTAATGAATGGTTAGTGGAAGTTATTCAGGAGTTATTAGGGAAGATACCCTGGCCATACCACTACACCCTGTCCTTTTGCTTCAAACAACAAATAATCCACTCAGTTCTATCACTAATCAGTCACAACCTCGTTTCATCCTTGTAACTTCCATCTGTTCTTGAAAGCATCACATTGTGTTTTAGTTTTCAGCCTGTCCCAGCATCAACCATAAAACTAATAGTCAAATTAAAAGCAACAAAATCTCAACTGCTGATAACGTTCCTGCTGAATTCCTCAAAATAGTTGAAGAAGAACTAGCCTTCCCTGTCTCCATTCTAATCAACTGCTTAATAACCGAAAACCATGTCTCATCCATTGGAAAAATCCATTGTTATACCCATTCACAAAGGAGGTACTTCAACAGACAAACTACAGCCATACTGATATCTTATTACTCCTGCCTAAAATCCTTGACAAACGTATTAACTCTCGGCTTACAGAACATATAACTAAACACAACCTCCTCTATGTTCAGGTAAGAAATATTTAAAATTATTTAAAAATCATGTAAATAAGATCATGCATAGATGTTTTACCCTGCAATTATAAATGCACATCATGTGCAACTTAAAGGTTGATCTTTTCTTCCTGTATGTTTGCTGAAAATGGGGTTTACCCATATGGACTTCTCCTGGTCAACAAAGACAAATAAGTAAATAAATAAAAATAGAAATTTCTTCAGAACATATAGATAGGTGATAAAATGAAAGCAGTGTTTAAAAATAGGGCTGAAATAAAAGAAAAAGGGATATAGTTAAAAAGTAACAAGAATTATTTAGAGGGACTAGAAAAAGGGGAATCTCACAGACAAAAACAGGACAAATCCAGAGTGCTAAAGAGAAAATAAAGGACTACCTGGATAATATGCATGAGTTTAAAAAGATTGCTGTTTTTTGATGATAACTCCAGAGCACAAAAGGTTTCAGCATAACAGCTCAGGCAACAGAAAGTAGAAAGGGTCGATGCCAACCTTAGAAAGCCTATATCAAGGAAAATAACCAGAGATCCTGTGAAGGTATTAGAAATATTTCAAAATTTTATGAGAAGCTGTAAAAACTAGAGAAATATGGAAATCAAGTAAAAATAAAAATAAAAATATTTATGGAAGAATTAAATATACCAAGGTTATAAGAAGATAAAGCTGAATTATTAACAGTTAGTAGAGGAAGAGATGAGATAAAAATGGTGACGTATAACCAACCTGCAGGAAAATCTCCAGGAAGGGATGGTGTTCCTGTGGCGGTTTGGAAGTTAGGAGGGAAAACAATGATAAAGAGCTGGAATGCATTGTTTTAGCAGTATTTTAAATAGGAGGAGATGCACCAGCATCCTAGAAGAAAGCTGGGGTGGCTTTAATACCTGAACTTTACAAAGACCCATCGGATCCAATTTCAATTAGGCCCATTTTAATTCTAAGGCATGGCTATACAGTATTTATGTCTGTAATGGTTAAAATATGGCAAAGGTGTTGCCAAAATTGATAGATACGGATCAATGTAGTTTTGTGGATGGGAGGCAAATATTAATAGAATAATGATGATCCAGAGGGAAGCAGAATGCAAGAAAATGCCACTGTTGTTAGTGGGCTTGATGCTGAGAAAGCATTCGACACAGTAAGCTGTTTTTTTTGAGTAGGGCAATGGAAACATTTGCATTCCCCTTACACAATGATAAGGTTAATTAGGGGGATACAGGATGGATTGGTGGTGAAAACTAAAGTGGGAGGTCTTCTCTGATAAGTTATATTGTGAAGTGAGAAACTGGGTAGGGTTGTACACTTTCCCCTTTGTCATTTGCAGTATATTTAGAACCATTGGCAAAGAAAATAAGGGACTCAGAAATTCATGTATATAATTGGTATGGTAATCAACAAAAGTTGTCATTGTTTGCAGAAGACATTAGTGTATATCTGATAAAACCCAAAAAGGACATTTCAGTGTTGTGGACCATTCTGAGAGAGTTTCAAGTCTTTTTTGGGTTCAAAATTAATGAAGATAAAACAAAGGCAAGAGCTGTAAACTATGTACCCACATATAAATTGTTTAAGCAATTCCCATATTTATGGGCACATGATAAGAGGTACAGGTTAAAATGACTCAGTTATGGCAGTTAAGGATATGTGGGAATAGACTAAAGAAAAGATAATGCAAACAATCTGAGAAACCAGAAGCTCTGTTTTGTGGATAAGGGTAGCAATACATAAGCAGTGAAAATATTTTTAGTCCCTTTAATTTTATTCTCTGGTCATGCATATTTTTATCAACCACAGGAGAAGCTGTGGATAGTAATTAATAAAGAGTTGAAGGATTTTATCAGGACAGGGAAGAAGACACGAGTCAAGTGGGATAAGTTGATCTTTCCAATAAAACAAGGTGGTTTGGAATGACCTGATTTGAAGGGATATTTCAGAGTTACACAGTTAAGGCATCTGTACATTGCACAAGCAAATTATATATTCCAAAGTGGAAGGGGATGATGATGAAATGGGAGGAAGCTCAAGAAATAAGGAGAAACTAGAATTTTGGATGCAGATCCTTAGACAGAATAACAGTAGTCATACAGAATATTATATTCATAAATTAAAAGAAAGTAGTCTAAGAACTAAGCCAGCATAGGAATGAGGAATGGAGATTCTGCCATTTGGGATGATTGCAATTAGGGGTACAGAAAATAGGCAAGAGGGGGCTGGAATTTACTAGAAATAACTGACAAAGAAATCAAGGAACTGGAAGAAAATAATTAGAGACGGAATGGTAATAGAATGCGATGAGGCCAAGAAAATATTTTGACTGCAGACTAGAGACTGGCTTCCCTATCAAGGATTGACATCAGAATACAGGAAAAGAGAAAGAAATAAGAATATCTTAAGTGAAAGACTAGTACTGTAAGATATTTTATTTTAAGCTAGAATAGAAACTGCTGTTAAAAAGGGATACGTTGTAAATAATATAAAATATTGCATGATAATTATAGAGATCAGTCAGAAGAGGTTGGAAAGAAATGGGAAGAGAGATTGGATAAGCAATTCACAAAGAAATAATAGGATGATTGATGATTTATGTATGGCTTTAAATATGCAGCAAAGTCTAGAACACTTGGGATTTTTTCTTGGAAGTGTTTGTATAGGATTTTTTTATGCCCCAAGCAGACTCAAAATAAATTTTCCTCACATAGATTGCAGATTTTTTGAGCTGTGACAAAGGATCTGAATTGTCTAGATATAGTAAGGTCTTGTTGAGTTTAATTGTGGTGCATGCCAAAAAATAAATTGCTAGAAAATGGAAATCAAAGTTTAAACCAACCATAACTATGTTAGAAGTAGTGAATATATTAACAGAGGTAAAAGGACCGGATGTGGGATCTTTAGAAAAGGGGAGCAAATTATATAGAAAAAATGGGAATTGTGGGAGCAATACATGCAGAATAACGTTTTAGAGGAGGAATGCGGTTTAAGAGAAGGAAGAAATTGAATGAGCTATGTAATGTTCAAGTGACAGTGACTGTATAGAATTTTATATGTAATGTTTGCAACTAAAAATAGGTCAGTGTGGTTTTTTCATTTATATAAATGTATAATTGCTCACATCTTAAGTGATAATTCAATAAATAAGTTTTTTGTTAAAAAAACTTGGTTATTTTCGGAAAAGCATTCTGAGTCTAATTAGAATAAGGTGAAAAGGATGAAGAAAGAAATGGAATTTCTTTTCTGAAATCCTGTTTTCTAAGAAAAGTGGTGATATGATTAACTTTAATATTTACTCAACCTTGTAAAAAAGGGAAAGGAAGTTTCTCCTCTGACTAAATACTCAAATAGTAAAAATAAAGTGTTTACTGAGGTACCCATCTCTCCACATAATTCATATTAAACAATGAAAGCAAAAATTCATAGGCAGGCTAATTAAAAAGAGTGAGAATTGTGAATGCAGAAGACATCACAAAATGTGATGTCTCTATGATAAAGTATTCACTTTCTTCCTGACATTAAACAAAATCTGTGAAAATATGTTTCTTCTCCTGTCCTCTCCACTCAGTTATCTTCTTAAGCTATTAATAATGCAATATCCAATACATTTCATACATCAGTTAATTAATACATTTTAAAATCCATTCATTTGTCTTACTTAAATGTGAATTTGTTTTACTTATATGTTTCCTTTTGTGCTTTGCTACTAATTTCTGTCCATCCAAATTAAACTCCTACAATTTTAAAACTAGTTACAAGTAGTGTTTGCCTTCTTCTGTGTATTTACATTAATCCACATACCATCATGAATTACATGATGGTTCACTGCTTTCATTCCTTTATTGTACTAAACACTTGTTTTACTAAGAGATTAGGTTTCCTGCATGAAGGAATTTGCAGCTAATGCTCTATCTTTTGCAGTTATTTTATTAGAGGAAGCTTACATACGTAAAATACATTTATTTTTTTCATTATATCTAATATATTTCCTTCTCTGAAAGCATAATTTAAAAATAACATAGTTTTAAAAATAATGTTAACAGTACTTTCTTTGAATTTCTCTGTGGAATATGACTGCTTTGCCAGCAGTGTATAGTCATATATTAAATTTATAACAACACAACATATTTATGCCAATAATGCTTTAGATGTTCACTGATAAACTAGGATGTATCTATTTATTAAATAAAACTGAAATGATAGGTAAGAGTCTAGCTGCATACCTTAATGGGCAGATAGTAATTTGCTTTATTCTAATGGAATGTAAATTTAGCATAATCTTTCAAAATGTTTCCCTTGTACTGATACGGTTTCTTCTTGTAGTATTATGCTTAGTATTTTTATGGATTAATTCTTATACTATATACTATCATAGGTTCATAGGTTCATAGGTTTATAGGTTATTTTTATCTGCCCCAAGGCATTAAGCCTGGCCTAAAGTTTTTAGGCTTACGCCACCCCCCCTGAGAAAAAAATGTCCCCCCTATTGCACTTTGCCAGCCCAGTCCAGCAGTGCACAGCAGATGATGAGGGCTCAAACTCAACCTCCCATGTCCAGTACTTCTGTCTGGGATGTAGATGCCACAGAGCCAGCGAAGCACGACCTGCCTCACATGGACCGGCGGGACACCTGAGCATAGTATGATCTGAGTGATAAATCTCTCCCTCATACTCGTCCTTCTTATATGTTAGGTGCCATGTTGGGTTCTGTAGGTTTGGATTTTTTGGTAGTTTTTTTTTTTGAGGTGGAGCATGTCCATTGGTTGACATGGCCTTGTACCACAGGTCACAGGCTCACCTCTGGACTGGACGTCCTCTAGAGCTGAGCTGGAGTTTCTTCATCTGGGCATATATGACAGATTTTGGAGTCCCTTTATCCTTTTGGTGCATTGCATGTTTGCTAAGTTTTGCTATCTGCTTTAACTTAACATCTTCAACAGGCTATATGAGATTAAATAAACACTCTAGGTATCTCGCCAGTAGTTTTAAAAACTTATAAATTCTTTAAAAAAAAACAGAACTAGTTCTTAAGCTCACTGCTTCAAAGGGTCTATTAACATCAAGTGAATGCAACCTTAACACAATTTGCAGTTAATGGATCTACTCTGACAAAGGAACAGACTCATAGATCGCAATAAATAATAAAGATTATGTTTTATATTAATTTTATATTAATTAAACAATAAAAAGTAAATATTACATTAATGTTCCTATAAAATATTAAGTACATTACAATAAATATTTCATGGTTAGTTCATTCACAATTCATACTTCTAAAGATGCAAGGTTCCAAACACAAAAACATGCTAGGTTCCATTTGAAAGTGGAAAAGGTTTTTTATTTATGAGACTATATCTCTGCATTTGGAACACAGTCCTTACACTGTGAATTCAAAAATACATGTGTAGTATACACACGAGCTTAAACATTTTATATTAATATGGAACATTCTTAAGCTTTCAGATAATTAACTACAAAAAACAGAGATATATTTTAATGTGCTGGACTCTGTGTCCTTCGTTATTAAATTGCAAACATATGTCCATTTACACCTTCTGCATCAGACATTCTAGGCTTGTCTCTCACCAGAGCTATACAAAGGGTATCAATTTTTGGTGGATATTACTTGAATAAAACTCATTAGCTTTGAGTTGCTAGTTATCTCATCAGCACAAGCAATGGCCATAATAGTGGGTGCTAAAATAATTTGTACTTTACATATCTTTTCTTTTAAATTTAAAATTGCTAGGAATTCTCTTTTAAAGTAAAAAAAATATATCCAATCCTTAGGACACTTCAGGATGGTTATTCCAACAGTATAGTAATAATGATAACAAAGTAATTACCCGATATCTTCCCATTTAAAACAAATGATAATCAGAACCTAAAAATACATGCCATGCATCACTAGCATTCCATCTTCTTTTTGCCTTCTAACACATAGAAACAGGTTATAATGAAGGAGTCTATGCCCTCTTACTATGTCCTCTAAGGTATGAGATCAATTGTTTATACTAATTGTGTCCCTTCAGCTGAGATTGCTGAGGTAACTTTTACATTCAGTGGCTTTGTGCTGCTTTCCTGAGCATTGAAAGCTAATTTCACTGCTCGTATTAATAATCTGATGTGTTGCTGTTGTGTATGTGTGTGTGTGTGTGTGTGTGTGTGTGTGTGTGTATTTTAAAATCAAAGTAAACTATATTTTGTATACTATTGATGGTGAGCCAGAGGCTCTGTTGTTTTTGTTGATTGACTGATATTGTTTGCAAAAAAGAGATAAATTCTCCCACTGATTCCCTGTGATTTCCTAAAATGTAAAAGGATGTCTTACTGCTTCTGGATTCTGCTTTAATGGCAAGCTAAGTTCCAAGTGTTGGGCGCATTACTCTGTTGGACTGGCAAGTTTTGCCTAAGAAGACCACCATTGAAGCTGATTGATAGTTATTACATCTGAAAAAAAAATGTACTCCTTGTTTTCAAAAAGACCAGGGCTTTTTTACTCGAAAAAATCCAAAGTGCGTTCATATATACATGTGTCTATGCTGGATAGGGGAATACTAGTCTGATTAAGCTGATAAAGAGCACAGTGGCAAACATACACTGCAGTTAGATTGTTACTCTTGCCGTGGGGACAATTACAGGGGCAAGTGATTGTTAGTCATCACCTGTGAACATCTAACATCAGAACTTGAGTTTGCTTAGGTAAATCCAAAGTATCCAAGTGTGGGCATGCTAGCATGATTATACTGTTAAAGATCACTTTGATAGACATACACAGCATTAACAAAGATGATCTTTCCCTCCATAGGGAGACATTGTAAAAGGAAAGAGCTTGTCATTTTGTGTTGCTCCTTTTAACTAAACAACTTTTGTTTGCAGGCAAATCCAAAATGTGCATGGGTGAATAAATGTTAGCCTGGTTCGACTGGCAGAACATCATGGCAGACATGCGCACTTGGTACCTTAGAGTGTCATTCTCTTCAGACATATTTTATAGTAAACAAAAGGCCTGACTTTATGTATGAATCCAAACTTTGTGTATGTAACATTTTGTTATTCACACTGGAAAGGTTGTTTATTAGTTAATGAGGAAAGGCTCCATCTTAAACACAAAATTCCACAAAAATACTGTACTAAACACAAAACTGGCAATTTTTCATGTAGGAAGTTATAGATAATTATGTTTCTGTTTTTGAGGATAGTGCCCTCATAACTGCATCGTATACCATGCATTAATGGAATGTTTCTTTCAGACTACAGGGAAGCTGTTAGCGAAAAATAAATAAATAATTAAATAAATGGACAATAGCCTCATTGAGGTAACATATTTCAGCTTTTCAGCTGAGTTATTTTCAAGAGTATCACACTAAATCATGTACTTCCTTGTTGGATTTTAAGATACCGAATACAATAAATCATATTTATAAGTAACTGGTATCTTAGTTTACTGGCTTTCATCTGCCCCAGGTGGAGTGCTTTGTTGCAAAGTGAAAGGTCACAGGGCTCACTGATAGGGTACAGGTAAAAGTTATTTTCCCAGTTTTTTCCATTTGTCTATATTTGTGAAATCATATATATTTGTATTTATATCTCTATCTCTCTATCTATATATCTAGCTGTCTATATTATATATATATATATATATATATATATATATATATATATATATATATATATACACACACACACACACACACACACACACACACACACACACACACACACACACAGATAAGGCCTGAAAGGCAGGGTTGCAGAAAAAAACACTTTAATGTTTTGAGTGACAACATTTTGTTAGGAATGCAATGCAATGCATTCACTTTGATGTTATGATTGAGAAGTTTTGTGTTTTGACTAAAGGAGATGCAATATCTAATAGTGTTTATAATGTTTTATAATAATTTAACGTATGTAAGTTCAGACTTGACAGAAGAAGGTATGGAAATAAAAGTATCTTTGAATAAATGTATTGCTCCTGCTGCTCAGGAGAAGATATCTGTAGAAAGTTCTTATGAAGCATGCATCTAATGAGTCACTAGATGTATTGTCTGATCCGGGTTCTTCACATTATAAAAAGAACGTGATAGAGATCTCATTCCCAAGTACATACACTTAGCAGGGGGTACATATATGTAAGACAGTGTAGGTCACCTCGTACATATATGTAAGACAGTGTAGGTCACCTCATGTGCTAGTATGCAGTTTAAAAACAGTAGTCACTCCAAACCTCTAGATTATAATATTATAAGTGGCAAAAGAGATGGGGAATTTCAAAGTAGGGACAGCTTAGCTACTCTACATTTTTTTCACACACATGGTATCTCATCACATACCAGTAGGCACGTCATCCAAAAGACTCCATGGTATGAGTCTGGTAGCCAGGCAGACTCCTTTTAGTGCTGACCGTAAGATTGTGGGTGGTATTCATAGTCCAGAGCTTCACATTTTCATACTGATGATCTGTGAAGAGACTACAGAAATGTGGAGGACTTTTTGTGAACATGCCCACCTATCGGAAATGTGTAAAATGATTAATGCATTAGTGATAGGAGGACACTTACTTCACTGTTAAGGAAGGAGTTGCTTGGGGAAATGTTTTATTTTAGTGCTTGTGCACACCTGGGCATATTACCAAATGGGTCACTTGAGTGAAATGTTTCATAGGATCATAGGAGGTTACTAGGATATTGAGGCCCTTATAAGCCTAGCCAAGAGTTTAGCCCATGTTTAGACAAATCAGCACCCATGCCCCTGTCCAGCAGGGATATGGGTGGAATCCCACGGGTATATTTTCTGTTTCCCATCCAGTTATCCAGGTTGCATTTAAAAAGGGGTAAAGAGCTACTCTGCTTGATGTGGAGAGGGAGTCTATTCCATAGATGAGGGAGTTTCTGAGACACAAATCTTTCCCACCAACAAGTCTTGTTGATGTCACAGACCAGGTTGAGACCATGAGTGTGGGTTACTCGAGTGGAGCATGCCTTGTGGATATGCAGCAGTCCCATCAAGGTGGGGTCCATGATTGCCTTGTATGCCAGGCAGAGGTCACCTCTGAGGAGTCTGTATGAAACTGAGTAGAGGGATAGGGCTTTTAGCCTATCTTTGTATGGTAGATGTTTGAGGCCCTGGATTCTCCTCCGTGGTCTCTCCAGCTGCTGCATGTGCTTTGCAAGGTACATGCCAAAAGATGCGTTGTACTCAATAATGGGCCTTATAAGGGAAGAATACAGGGATGTTATGACCTCCTTGTCCCTGGATGAGATACCCAGGTGGGGCATGTAGAAGACTTTCCGTACCATGGAAGCAACATGGTGGTCAAAAGTCAGGTAGCTATCAACCTGGGTGCCCAAATCCCTCACGACTGATTGAGTGCTTAGGACATTATTAAGATGATAATTTGTGGGGACATCACTCTTCCCAAAGGGGATGATGATGCATTTTTTGGTATTCAGCTTGAGGCCATGTTTCTGGCACCAGTCATTTGTCTGATAGAGACCCTCTTGGAGGATGTCCACATCACAAGGGGAATTGATGACAGCACCCAGCTTGCACTCATCTGCAAACTTGGTCAGCCATAGCCCACTGGTTTTGGTCTACACCTCAGAAAAGTATATCCCAAATAATAGAGACCCCAAGACCTAACCCTGGGTTACGCCAGTTATGGGTCTACTGTTTGAGGTGGCTTCCCCTATTTTGACTACGTGGGTTCTATCAGTGAGCCAGTTTGCTACCATCTGGTAACATATGGATTGATGCCTAGTTGAGAGAGTTTATCTTTTATGCCCGAGTGGGGAATAGTGTCAAAGGCTTTGGCCAGGTCAAGGTAGGCAGTGTGCACCATCTTCCCCTCGTCCATGGCTTTAGTGACTGTCTCAAAGAAGTTGACCAAATTTAGCAGACATGACCTCCCCTTGATGAAGCCAAACTGTGTGGGATCAAGTGTTTGGAGGTTGCCGATGTCCTGGTTAATGAGGTCCATGATAATCCATTCCATGCCCTTTCAGATCAGGCTAGTTAGGCTGATGGGTCTATAATTTCCTGGATCGGTGGACGCTCCACCTTTGTGTAAAGGGATGAAAGTGCTGTCCTCCATTCAGCTGGGATGAAGCCAGTACTCAAGCTTTGGTTGAATAGGGTGCCTAATGGTGCTGCAAGTTCCTGCCTGAGTTCACGTAGGATGCAGTCTGGGATGTTATCGGGTCTCATGGAGGCTGTATTTATTGCCTTTGCAACAGCAGTGATGACCTGTTTCCTAGATATAAGGGGAAGGGGACAGGTACTGGGGATGTCCTGATTTACTAATGGGAGGGACAGAGGGGTAAAGTTTTCACTGAATCTGTCAGCCAGCAAGTTTGCTATATCTACGCATTTGTATATGTGGTGTCTTTGACCACCAGTTCTGAACAGATCTGGGTGCTTCCTTTGAGGTTTCAGACGTATGTGAAGAAGGCCTTATGATTGTCTCTAGTAGATGTGGCCAATTAGGACACGAAGTTTGCTTTGGAGGAATTCACTAGTGCTATTATTTGCTTGTTCAGGGTAAGGAGAAATTGCTTCCAATTAGGCACCTGCTCCTTCTTGGTCTTGTACAGCAATTTTTTTCTTTTGTTAGAGAGTTTATTTATTGCAGATGTCAGCCAGACAGGTTTACTCTTCCTTGTAGAGGATGACTTAGTCCTGTCGAGTATTCCTGATTCCATACATCTATATAAATGCTCGTATAGTGCGTTGGTGTAGTTTTGGATATTGGTGCCAGTTCCTACAGAGGGGAAGGGGGCTGTAAAACTGTTTATACCATCCCTCAAGAGGCAGTAATCAGCTTTGGAAAAGCATTTCAGTGCTTGTGCATAACTGGACATTTTAGTGAAAGGTTCACTTGGATGAATATTTCAATTTGGTGCTTATGCATACTGGGCATGTTACTGAAGGGGCTGCTTAGTTGAATATTTCATTTTAGTGCTTGTGAATACTAGGCCATGTTACTGAATGGGTAGCTGGGAGAAATTAACTTGTGTGTCAGGGAAATGCTTGTGCCTACATGGCCAGATGGCTGAAGTAATCGCTAGGCAAAATCATTTATTGTGTAATTTTAGTGCTTGTACATACTTAATACAAACTTATTAATAGGATGCTGGAGGAAATAATTAATTTATGTGTCAGAGAAGTGCTTGTGCATACCTAGACAAACAAGTTTGTGGATTGCAACTCCAATAGAGGTGAAGCATCACATTTAACGATGGATGTGTGTACTTCAGGGATGTTGGACTATGAACTGCAAAACTGCCTCATTAGCATAGTATGCTTTGCAACATTTCTCATTTGCATATAATTATTTTTCAGGCCTTGCGCATTACCATAAATGGACTATGAATTGCACCTCTGCTACGATCATTCATTAGGATCAAGAATACCCCAATCACATTTGTGCAAGCGTCTACGAATATTACCCTATAACACTCTTGATTATTACTAGAATGTCTATAAGACAACAAGGAGTTTCAAACCACCAGAGGTTATCTCTAGTGTCATCAAGATAAAATGAAGGAATACTTATCATAATATTTTATATTTTTTAATTATTTTCTTCGGTAAGATTTTGGGCTTGTGGTCAGGGTCATGGAGGTAATAATGAAGGGAATAATGAAATCCCAGAAGGAATAAAGATCAGTAAATTTCCTCCACATTTTATAGTGGATGATCATTTTGATAATTTTATTCATATAATTGAATGAGTATGTAATCAGTATAATGTTGACCAAGGGCTCTGGGTAGATTTCCTGACCCCATTACTCCATGGTAAAGCTGTAACCGCTGTTTCTAAATTGACTGATACCGATTGTTTAAACTATGATAACGTTAAACAATGTTTATTAGAATGTTTTAAGTTAACACCTGAAGCTTACAGAAAAAAAGTTTTGTGAGCATAGATGCAAGGCAGATGAAAGTGTATGTGATTAGATTGCTGAGTTAAGCACTTATTTTCATAGGTGGGTGAGTGGGTGTTAGGTCACCCCTTTTGAAAGGCTAGCAGACATTTTGGCGAGGGAACAAGCTCTTAGCAGTTTGCCTAAAGACATGAGAATCTGATTGGCAGACTGGGAGTCTAACTCTGCAGATGATCTGGGGAGAAATGGGGATCTCTACTTAACAAGCAAGGGCAGGACACCACTACACAAGAAGGGGATACACAGTGTTGCACATGGATATAATGGAACTCATGGTGGGTAGCCTAAACCACCCCAACAGAGTCCACCAGTAACAGGGGAAGCCATTAGTTCAGGTACATGACCAAGATCAAGGATGAGATGTTTTAAATATAACCAGAGGGGCCATGTAGCATGCAAATGTCCACTGAAGCGAGCTGAAGAACAAAAGGTGAGGGAGCCAGCAAGTGGGAATAACAGCATACCAGTGGTAAGTTGTCTGGAGACAACAGGGATACCAAACTATCACTGCAGTTTGTATCCTGTCAGTGGATGGAAGACAGGCCACTGCTAAGAGAGACACAGTCTCTAACATAACTATTGTGAAGCCTGCAGTGATTAAAGAGGAGCACTACTTGCTTGGGCAGTCTACTGCAGTCAGAGCTTTAGGAGGGACTCCATTCCAAATACCTTTGGCCAGGGTTCACCTTGACTGGAGGGTGGAAAAGATGTGTTTGAGGATAGCCCTGCAGATGTCTTGATAGGGAGTTATTTTGATAATGTAGTACCTTGTGTGCATGCAGTTACACACAGTCAGGCTTGGAGACAGGCATGTGGGTCTGGTAGCCTGTGGGAGACCCAGACAGACCCCACACCTGAAGCTGTGTTTGGTTGTGTAGCTATTACAGGGAAGGAGCTACGCTGTGGCTGTGAGCTTGAATGTGAGCCACAGCTGCTGGTAGGTACTGAAGTTCCCATGGGCAGGGTGACTGCAGGGATAGAGGTGAGTGGTAGTACCCAGGCTGACAGTGAGGCACTGCTGTCAGAAGATACCAGACTTCCTTATGGAAAGGGAGCTGGGAAGGCCTACAAGGGTAGAGTTGAGACAGGTACAGCTTTTGGACCCTACTTTACGAGGCTTGAGGGAGGTAGCTAAGGAGGCACCTGATTCTGAAGGAAAATGGGAGTTTATCCACTGGAACAAAGGGTATAGAGAGTCGACCCCTGAGGGAGGGCTAGAGCATGAGGTGATACAGCAGTTGGTAGTCCCCAGAGCCTACCATCTGGCATGTCTAGCCATAGCCCATGACATTCCTTTGCAGGTCATATGGGCATAAAGCATGCAAGAGATGTAGTATGCAGGACTTTTATTGGCCTGGGATTGCAAGAAATGTAACAGGGTACTGCCAGGATCTATGAGTAGTGCCAAACAGTAGGCAAGGCAGGAGACAAGGCCAAAGCTCCTTTGATGCCTTTGTCTGCCATTGAAGAGCCATTCAGAGGGTAGCTATGGATACTGTGGAGCATCTGAGTACCCCAAGTTCCACAGAGAAGAAATATATCCTGGTGGTAGTAGATTATGATACTAGATACCCCGAAGCAGTGTCTCTGTCCTCCATCAAGCAGAGAAGGTGGCAAATGCTTTATTAGAGATTTTCAGCAGGGTGGGTTTTCTGAGAGAAATATTGACTGAAAGAGGTTCCAATTTTTTGTTGGACCTGCTGGTTGTCTGTGGAAGCACTGTGGGGTGAAGTACCTAAAGACCGCCCCGTATCTCCCACAGACTAATGGTCTTGTGGAGAGGTTAAACTTTACACTAAAGACCATGCTACAGGCATTTGCAGACCAGTTTAAGATAGAGTGGGACAAATATTTGCCCCATCTGCTGTTTACATACAGAGAGGTACCCCAGGACTCCACAGGTTCCATGGACAGGTTCCACACATCTGGAAATCTTTTTATACAATACCACTGTACAAAGGAGGTAACTCTGCAGAACCCACCAACTTTAGACCAATAGCCATCTTATCACCACTTTCTAAAATTCTTGAAAAGTGCATCCACTCTCAACTGTTTAAATACCTAATCCATGAAAACCTCTTAACCCCTACCCAACATGGCTTCCAGCCAAACCACAGTACTGCTACAGCCCTCTTATCTTTTACTCATACAGTTGCTGAGGCTAAAGAAAATAATCAACTAATGTCCTGTTTCTTCCTTGACCTATCCAAAGCATTTGACAAAGTGTCTCACTCTAAAATACTAACAAAACTAACTGATCTTAACCTCTCTCCTGCCACTTTGCAGTGGTTTTCCAGCTACCTTACTAATAGACTACAGTCTGTCCTATGGCTCACTTCCTGCTCCCCCAAGGTTCTATCCTAGGACCCTATTATTCAATCTTTAACAAACACCTCCACTCTGTCTATGGCCACTTCACTCTTATCCAATATGTGGACGACTTGACCCTCATCACCACCTCTGACATGTCACATCTCCATTTACTTACACAAAACACATTCATCACCGTAGAAAAATTGCTTAAAGAAAACCAGCTTATCCTAAACCCTTAAAAATAAACTCTTACTCTTCTTACCAAGATCACTCTCACACCACAAATCCACGTTTTCCATCTCTTTGCTAAACAACACAATTATCAAAGTAGATTAACATACAAAACTCCTGGGCACCATAACAGATGACCAACTAAAATTTGATCATCATATTCATATCTGCATCAAAAAGGCACATCAAAAACTGACATTACTTTATTGAAAATTCCTTACACCATAAGCCAAACTATCCCTAGCTAGGGCTTTCCTACTGCCATGGCTTCTCTATGCCACTCCCACCCTCATAAACTTACAGTTCACATTAATCTCCCACCTCAAATAAACATATAATAAAATCACCAGATTTGCAACAAACCAACCTTATACATCACACCACTGCATCGCATTAAAAAACTGCTATGGCCAGTATTCCCCATCAACTTCTTATCTCACAGCTACAAATATCACACTCCATCCTATACAAACCTACTGCTTGCCCATTTCTCTCTTACCCTGTTTCCTTCCACACCCCCACCAAATCTCTCAGAAGTACTGACCAACAACTCCTTGACATACATAAACCTAACAAAAATATCAGTAAACTACTTTACAATTATATAGCCTGGAACAAACTTCCTAACTCCATTAGAAACATCCCAAATACAAATCAATTCAAAAAGCAACTAAAACATTTTCTCTTAAGCTCATTGATCTCCCTTGCCAGGAACCTGCATGCACCCTTCCATCTCTCATACCCTTTCTGTCTTCCTTTAACTCTCTAATCTCCCTCTAATAACTTTATGGCTAGTTTTCTTTGAATCTGCCTTTCTCATAATTTTAAGTAGCTATACTGAACTAGCAGTATGACTACTATATATCCACTATAATTAATAACAATGTAATTATGTATGCAGTTTATTTTTGTAGTTACTGACACTCTTACAGTACATTGACTCCAATCTGCCTTTATATTGTACATTCCATGCCTCATCTGTAAATATATATTGTGCATATTTGAAATTGCCAGATTCTGTTAATTTGATCTCATTGCATTTGTTTATTGCAACTGTATTTTTTGCTTAACTTTTTTTGCATATTCCTTGTTTTACTTTTTATTCTTACTATTCTGTATGACTTAAATATATATTTTTCTATGTTCTATGAATATTTGTAAGTAACTTCCTGGAGCTTTTCTCCTTGGTTCTTCACTGAAAATGGGCTTCTTACTTAGTTGGTCCAACCCGGTTAACAAATGTCAAATAAAATAAATAAATAAAAGATTTTCACCATTTCAGTTGCTGTATGGGTATAGGGTGAGGTGGCCTTTAGACCTGATTCATGATGAGTGAGAGGGTGAGCATGAATCCCACAAGGAATCTGTTTTGGCATTTATCCTAAACCTCAGGACAAGGCTTAGGGAGTTCATGGACTTGACCCAGGAGAACTTGGCAGGAGCCCAACAGCAGAAAAAGGTCTGGTATGACAGGAATGCTTGACCCGAGATTATGCTGTAGGACAGCAGGTTATGTGCTCATCCCTTTCAGATACAGTAAGCTGCAGGCATTCCAAAAGCTTAAAGAGGCTTTGAGAAGGCCCCTGTGTTAGCCAATCCAGATTACAGCAAAACATTTGTTGTGCAGGTGGATGCTTCAAACCATAAGCCGCGGGCTGTACTCAGCCAGGTTTCCTCAGAGTGAGATGAGCACCCAGCTGTATATCTCAGCCATAGACTCCAACCCAGGGAGGAATGTTATGCAGCTGTAGAAAAAGAATGTCTAGCCATAGTATGAGCACTGCAGAAACTTCAGCCCTATCTGCATGGAAGGAAATTCACTGTGGTTATAGACTACAATCCCTTAACATGGCTACTTTGTGCAAGCCAACAAAATGCCAAGTTATTAAGGTAGAGCCTAGGGTTGCATGGATATGACATGACAGTGCAGCACCATAGTGGGGTCAGCAATGCCAATGCAGATGGGCTCTCAAGACAGGGTATTGGTCAATGTGTTCCCAGACAGGCTCATTTCTCCCAAGCAGCATTTTTCCAGGGTCACTTGAAAAACTAGCTTGAGTCTTCAAAGCGGGAAGAGATGTAATGATATAAAGTAGTGACATCTGTGCAAGGGAGAGTAAGGCTGTGCATGTGTAAGATATGTTAGCATAGCATAGCAATAAAGTTTACTTACTTACATAGCTAGCTGGAGTTTTGTAAAGAATTTTATGTTATCTGATTATCATACTAATTTGTACATATGCTTGTGTTTAAATATTTTTGTAAAGCTGATTGTATTAAAAATCCATCAACAGTGGGTCCTGCTGGACAGAAAAGAGATATACATGTATGTCAGACAGTATTATTACAACTGATTAAATGTATATGTTTTAACAAAGAATTCTGGAAGGGAAGAGGTCAATCTTAGGCCAGCTAATTTTGAAATACAAGTTGAAAATTAAATTATCTTACATGTCTGATTGCAGCCAGAGACAAAAATGTCTGGGAAAACCAGGACTAGGAATCTTACTGTATTTAGGGGTGAACTAATTGCTACCCTGGAAGGGTAGAAATTTTAGAAAAAAAATTACAGCTTTCAGATGCTGCAACAGATCTTAGCAAAGCTCTGGGTGTGTATTGCCCCAGAGTCAGGTGACCAGATGTGATGTCATTCTATAACCAGCACTGAAATGATTCTTTGGATATTAGTGAGAGATATGATGGAACTCTCGAAGCAGCACTTTATTTTTCATTTTGCCTTGCTGTTTTAAGTAACTTAACTAGGGAACAGTAATTATTTAGTCAGTCAAGAAAATATAGTGAGATTAGTTAAGTATTGCTTTTCTGCATCTGTGTGAATCTTTCCAGCTGTGCTATTTTTATATCTCCTGTGATTGAAACTCTGGTGTTTATTGTAACTAGATATTCAGTATTCTCATTTTCTTTTTTATCATTTATTATAAAATATTTCTAAACCTTTCATTGTGGCTGGTCTTTTAGAGAATACTTTTAACATCTTAAGAGTACTTATGCTTATTTTAGTGACACTGTGGCCACTCCTGAAAGCCTTGCTGAATTGGTCAAACTGTACCATTTGTATTAGTTTTAGTTTTACTCAGTATAATTGGATTCCCTTGTAAGATCCTTAGAGTAGCTGACTGGTGGCAGCGTAATTACCTCAGTCTGGGCCGAGGGGGCACAGCTGGTAAATCTATGCCAGGCTATCATGTGTGTGTGTGTGCGTGTGTGCGTGTTTGTGTGTGTGTGTGTGTGTTTGTGTGAAAATCAAATATCCAAGTGTGGGTGTGTCAGCTACTTGGAACAGGAAAACAGAACTCAAAAGTGAGCAATGTGGAGTCTGGTCTGGGGCCTGGAGAGAGACAGAGAGTCCAACTCCAGATCTGGGTTGTGCTTCCTGTGTGCTCTTAAGGGAAATTGTGCTTGGTGCAGAGAGCTGCATCTGAAACTACTGTGTGTATCCATTTTTGCTCCTAGTGGCTGTCCCTCACTGACAGTCACATCCTCCTAACATCTTCTCTGTCACATGCCCTGCTGATGTCATCCATTATAAGTTGACCTGCACTCTTGTAAAAGTCAGACTTTTGCTGTGGGAGTTGTGTAAAGTACTGAGTTCTGTAGTCTGTGTACTTAGGTACGGGTTTTGTTCTCACTGCAGTCAAGTAAGTGTGTGTGTGTGTGTGTGTGTGTGTGTGTGTGTGTGTGTGTGTGTGTCTAGACAGAAGAGCAGAAGTGTGTATCCTGCACCTACTTCTCCAGTACCATGGATTGATAGTATTTGCTTGCTTGCATGTGCCTACACATCCATTTTATGCAGGCTTCCCAACATCTTCTCTCCCACATGGCCCTGCTGATGACATCTACTGAAAGATGACCTGCACTCTTACAAAAGTCAGACTTGTGCAACGTGTTTCCATAAAGTACTGTGTTCTGTAGTCTGTGTACTTAGGTAGGTAGGAGTTCTATTCTTACTGCTGTCAAGAGTGTGTGTGTTTGTGTGTGTGTGTGTGTGTGTGTGTGTGTGTGTGTGTGTGTGTGTGTGTGTGTGTGTTTGTATGCACGTGTGCACACTCTTGCTTGACATTACAGAGAGCATTTTACACCAGAATGTGGGACACTGTTATTATCTTATTCTCCTCAACAGAGATTTGTGGGTATGCAGTACTCCCACCAGGGCAGGGTCAGAGAAGCAGAAGTCGCCTCATCCTATATGAAGCAGATATAATTTACATGGCTGTTAATCTAGCCACTTACATCAAGAAATGGTTTGTAGGGCGTGTGTTTTCTTGATGAGAAAGCTCTGCATTCTTTCCAGCTACTGCATCTGTCTGGTGAGGTACATGCAAAAGAGAGCATTATACTCTAGTACTTTTCAGATGAAGTGTGTGTGTACAGTGCTGTCATACAATCCTAAGATCTGAATATGATGGTCTTGACTTAAGATGTGTACAACATAGGCTTTCAATACCAGTCTGGACACTTGGTGGCCAAAGTTCAGATTGCTATCTACATGTGTTCCCAGTGCTTGCATCACTGGGTTTCAGCATAGCAGGACTGTTGTCAGTGCTGTAATTAGCATGGATTTCCACTTTTCAGGTGGACAATATAAAAAGGCACATTTCTGCATTTATTTGTAGATTGTGTGCCTTTGTCACCAATCATTTGTCTATGTTCTCCCCTTCCGTACTATGTTATCATCATTAGTGGACTCAATGACAGCACCCAATATGGAAGATTCAGCAAATGTGGTAAACCAAAGGCTATATACTTTAGGATGAACTGTAGAGAAATAGAGTCCAAACTGGTGATAGCTGTACTGATACAGGTTGATTCACCAACTTTCACAGTATGTGCTCTGTTGGTGAGTCAGTTGGTTACCTATCTGGTATCATAAGGGTTAATCCCCATCTGGAAGGGTCTCTCAATGAAACCTGCATGGTGATTGTCTCAAAACCCTAGGCCAGATCACATTAGGCAGTATGCACTGTCTTACCTTCATCCAGGCCTATAACATGGAATCAATGGGCTGTGACAACATCACAGATCACCTATGGCATGACTCAGCACATACACCTTCCTGATATGGTTGAATACACACTTCAATACACCCTTCACATGGGCTATGTTCCTGTAGTGCATAGATATGAGTTGGGGGGACAGCACCTAATGCATATATGTATAGAGACATCCTGACCCTTCTCATCTGTGAGGTAGACCACCATGTCATCATGGACTTCTTCTAAATGGACACTAGTAATATTCCGACTGCGTGCAATAGACCTGTGTGATTTGTTAATGCAACCTCATGTCTGTTACATCTGATAGATGTCCTCAAAGAGGTCGTTAAGGACATGAATGATGACAACAGTATCATCTTGTGGAACTTGACCAGGTCAAGGCATTTGACACAAATCCACACTGAGGTATTCAATCAACACTGTCATATGTGGTCATAAACAGCTATATCACCAAGTGGGCAGACCAGTGTAACACATGCATGGCATCTCAGTTTGCTGACATGTGTGAAGTGACCTATATCTTAGGTCCAGTGATCAGGTCTGTACATCATGGCTGTCTGCTAGGCCCGTTCCAGTCTATTATTTAAGTGATGGACATCACAGATGACATTCACATCCTGTGTCCAAACGGCAGCCTGAAGGACTATAGACTGTGGGCAATCATTGACTCCATCTGGATATTAGTATAATACAGACAATATCAACACATAACATAGACTGCTGCTACAGCCATGACAATGCCTGCAATGACAAGGAAACATGGGGGATTTATTATGTCAGGAAAACAAACACACAACTCAAGTATAATGTGGACATCACACTCTATAATCAGACCAGTATGTATGTGATCTGTGTGCTGGGGTAGATGGTAAGTAGAATGTCCACCAGCATATCGTCACAGTGATGACTACTCCCTTGAATGTAATACATGTATTAAGTATGTGAAGGACATCCACATCAGAGGCCATAATACCATCTTAGTTCCCAACCTTCATCACACCAATTACTGAGTACAATGCACCCTTTTTCATGTACTTCTTTACACATGCTCCAGTGATGTATAACTGATGTGTACCACCTTTGTCACAGTGAGCTGTCACACAGCTTATTAGCCATACCTAGGTATTCTTTTTGTGAAATATACATGACTGAAGGCACAGAACACCGATCAAGTTGTTACACCAGATGCAGATGTGCTAACTGTTCTGCTGATGCAAACGCTACATATATAGGTGTTTGACAACATTAATGGCATGGATATCATTCATAACAGTGTGAATTGTGCCATATTTATTTATTTTACATTTGTTGACCGGGCTAGTCTAACTGGATATATGTCCATTTTCAGTAGAGGCCCGGGGAGAAAAGCTCCAAGTTTTAATACATAGTAAAAAATCAGTCTACATAAAAGTTAAGACAGTCAAATCAGTAAAACAGAAAAAAAACTAAAAAACTAAAAAAGATAAAATATGTACATTTTTTTTTTTTTTTTTTTTTGAGATGAGTAGAAGAACAATATTTTCAAGGTAGCTTAGAATAAAAGAAAGGATAAAGTGAGAAAGAGGTGGGGTAAAGATAGGAAAGGTATCGGAGATATAATAGGATGAATTAGATTATTTTCATAGGGCTAAAAAGGTTACTTTTATGAAGGGGAGGAAAACATACACCTAAGAAGAGAGGAAAGAAAGGAAGCTTTTGAGTACTTGTTCAAAGGGTAAGTTTCCTGTCTTAAAGAGTAGCTGTGGAACTTTAGAAAACATTTATTGGGTTATTGGTTAGAGAAAGGGGGAAGGAAAGGGAGATAGGAGACAGAAGAGCAAGCTAGTCAGGGTTAATACAGGGGCAGAGCCATTTTTTATTAAGGTACAATTTGAGATTCTTCTTGAAAATAGGAAGAGAAGTCAGGGATGTGATATCAGTGGGTAATGTGTTCCAGTGTTTCCCAACTGAGTTGGAGAATAAGCCATCTCCTGCAGAGTTATTAGGAGTAGTAATGTTGATCAGAAGTTTGTTAGAGGAGCGTAGATGTTTCAGGTTATAATAAGGGGTAATAAGGCTGGTGAGTATTGGAGTTTTGGTGGGTTGGTACAGGGTTTTGTGAGCTATTAGTAGTTGTTGAAGTTTAATCTGATTAGGAAGTTCGAGCCAGCCAAGTTGTCTTAGATTAATGCAGTGGTGGGTTCTAAAAGGAGATCCGGTAGCAAATCTAGCAATGTTGTTGTAGGATGTAACTAGTTTATTAAGGTTTTTTTTGACAGGTTGGTATAAATAGGACATGCATAGAGTAAAGTAGAGATTAGATGGGTCCTGGCTAGGGTAATTCTAGTAGCTGGGGTAAGAAATGGTTTAATTCTATATAGGGTTCCTATTTTTTTGTTTACACATTTTATAGTAGAGTTACTGTGATTTTCAAAATTGAGTTTATTATCTATTGTAATTCCTAGAAGTTTTGTGGTGGTTTCAGGGGAAATACTAGTATTGTTGTTTGAAGTGATCGAGAAATGTAGGGGGATTTGGTTACGTGTTGGGGAGAAGAGTAGAAGTTTTGTTTTCTTAGGGTTGAGTAGGAGGCAGTGTTGGGAAAACCAATGTTCAACTGTGTTAAAGGCTTTTTGTGTAAGACACTGAAGTTCAGCATAAGAGGTAGCTGTGCAGATAATAGTGGAGTCATCTGCATATTGTATACAGTTAGAAAAAGGGATAGCTGATTGAAGGTCATTGATAAAGATGGAAAAAAGAAGAAGTGGACCTAAGATAGAGCTTTGTGGAACACCTAGGGAAATAGGAAGGTGGTCAGATATTAAGTTTTTCCAGACTACTGCTTGTTGACGGTTTTCAAGGTAAGATTGAAACCAAGTTAAGCTGTTAGGATCCAGTGATAGATAATTGAGAATGAGGAGGAGCATTTTGTGATTTACCATGTCAAAGGCTTTAGATAGGTCAATGAATAGTGCAGAAGAAAGATTGTTTAAGTTGCGGTTTGTGTTGATGGTGTTTGTGAAGGAGAGCAGAGCAGTTGTGGTACTGTGGGAAGGTCTGAAGCCATGTTGACAGCTAGCAATTAGGTTGTTTTGGAGAAGATGATTTAGGAGTTGTTTATGGATACATTTTTCTAAGATTTTGGCAATAGGAAATTGTGGGAGTGGTTATTGACTTGAAACTGTAGTTTTATTGGCCATTTTGGGTCAATTCCAAACTCCTTCATCTTCCTCTCTTAAAACCTGGTTGCCTCGTGGTTTTGGCATCTTTTCAGGCTTGTTGGCTGTTGGTGAAGCACCCACCAAGAGGAGAAAATGCTGAGAGAAGAAAGGAGCCACTTTTGAAATTTTAAGTATTTTTCCTTCTGTTTATTTGCTAAGTTTTTCTGCATAGTCGCCTATTTTGAGCATTTTCTGGCTTGTTAAACTTGATTTTTGCATTAGTAGCTGTATTTAGAGCACAACCTAGAGCTCTTTGCTGAATTTCCTATTTGCACTTATTTTTAAAATCGTTTTTTTTCTCAAAACTTGCATTTTAACTGTCTTTGGCTTAGCACTCTTGTGTGGGGTCATTTACTGCACTGTTATAACTTGTTGATACTTGTGAACCTCTGCTATCTCTGAAAAAAACAAAAAAAATCTTGCTTTTTCCCCACTTTTCTGAGATTTAAAAAAGTTCAGTTATAGGCTTGCTGTTCTTGAACTGTTTGTAAGTTTCTTGGAGGCCATTTTTTGCTTGGGCTAAAGGGAAGTCTCTCTGTTGATCAGTGGCAGTGAAAAACATTGAGCAGCCTGCCTGCCCCTGTGGGAGTGGTTACTGACTTGAAACTGTAGTTTTATTGGCCAATTTGGGTCAATTCCAAACTCCTTCATCTTCCTCTCTTAAAACCCTCTTTTGCGCGGTTTTGCGTGTTTTTGTGCATAGCACAACAGCGGGCAGCGCCGCCTAATTGGGTTTAAACTATTCCTGGCTCCACAAAGTCTGTTCTTCACTTTTTCCCTTAGAACTGCTCTATCTCTCAATTTAAACACCATATTCTCATTCTAAGGCCCTTCACTGGTCCAATTAAGTAATCCTACAAGTTAGCACTATTAAACCATAGCACTACTTACTCTTATACTCTCTACAATTACCCTGTCCTCTATTGGTCCATCTTAAATTCAGTTTCGCTATATTACTCTAGCATGTCCAAAGGTCAGTCAATGGTTTCCTCTCCAGTCTAGCTGGTGAATCTGGGAATTTTGAGGCAATGTTACAACTGTCTCATGTACACGGACAACCCTCTCCTCCTCCAAACAGGTTCAAATATATGTGAGAGATGCAACTATTTAGCCAAACTGGAGGCTGAGCTCTCTCATCTCAAAACTGGTGTAACCAGTCAGGAGGAGAAGGTAACCTCACACAACACAATTCCAGTATCACATAGTCCCACCACATCAGCAAACCAAACACATAAATACACAAAAACATACTCGGAGGCTCTAAATAAAAATCTACCTAAGCAACAGAGACCTCCAAAGCAGACATCCAAGCAAACGCTACCTCAAAACAAAACATGCACAACACATAGCCCACAAAGTCAGTGTGCCAAGCAGCCACAGCCCTTAAGGCTGAATAACACACCTGATACTCTTGTAATAGGTGACTCTATTGTCAGACACACTGACGTTCCGCTCATCAGGCTGAATAAAGAGAAGGTCATGGTGAGCTGCCTGTCGGGTGCTAGGATCCGCCACATAACACAAGCACTCAGGTCACTCCAAAGCAAATACAAATATGACTCAGTCATTGTACATGCTGGTGTGAATGACCTGAGACGTACCTCCCTGGACTACATGAAAAGAGACATAGAGGAGCTCTCTGATCATGTAGCCCAGGCTGGTATGACCCTGACCTTGAGCAGCATCTTACCCTCACCTAGAATGATGCCACAGTACAAAGACAAAATGATCGATTTTAACAAGTGGCTAAAATTTTGGTGTCATTCAAAGGGGATCCAGTGTCTGTCAGCCTGGGATGACATGCTCGACAAGCCACGTTGCTTTGCTAGGGACGGCTTGCACCTGTCACCACTGGGCTTTCGGATATTGGCAAAGGCACTTGTCACCCCATAGTGCCTTTTTTAGGCAAGGCTCAAAATCAAACCCACCCCCATAGACAGCACAAGGAACAAGAAACTAAGGGTAATGCTGCTTAACACCAGAAGTCTTAACCTCAAGATGCACACAAGAAGCTCTCCTCAGTATGGAGAACATCGATATCTGTGCAGTGACAGAAACCTGGTTCAAGGCTCCAGAGAGCACCCCAGCACTACCAGGCTATACCTCATATCATGCTTTTCGGCCCCAAAACCCAGACCAAACCACAAAAGGAGGGGGAGTTTCCATATTTATCAAGGATATCCACACCTCCAGGTTAGTGGCATTGCACGAAGTATCGGAGACCATCCATGTGCAACTAACAGTGGGCAAGACTGCTTTTTAGTTTATAGCATCCTACAGACCACCCTCTTAAAGTCAGGAATCCCACTCGGCTTTCCTGAAAACATTGGAGAACATGAAGATCTCTCCGAACACCATTATATTGGGTGACTTCATCTACCCAAACATTGACTGGGAGCACTACTCAAGCCCCAGCACCTTAGCCCAAAGGTTCCTGGAAATTATAAACTCAAATGCTATGGAACAACTAGTCACCACTCGCACAAGAGGGGACAACATACTAGACATGATCATTACCAACATGGGGACTCTATGCTCCACACCAGAAGTATATCCCTCATTGGTAAGATCAGACCATAAATTCATTTCACTGGATGTCCACATCCCGACCCCACCCCCAGCCCAGAAAACCACAGTGAAAAACTTCTCAAAAGCAAACTTCTCACTTCTCAAAACCGAAGTGGAATCCTTCAAGGCCCCAGGGCCAGTGGAAACTATGGCCCAAACTGCAGAATCCTATATAAACGCATTCTACAGACATCTCCAGGAATGCATGGATCATGCTATCCCAAACAAAACCAAGACCCAATCATCCAAATGCAGGCATCCATTCTGGTGGACCCCTGCCATAAATAAACTGTACAACAGAAGGAGGAAGCTACTACATGATAGAGCAAAATCCCTAATAGGGAAGGCATCTCTGATCTGTACTAGCAAAAAATTACGATCCCTCATAAAATCCTCCAAGGCCAGCTTCGAGAGAAAAATTGCAGAGGACACCAAAGACAATCATAAGGCTTTTTTCAGTTATGTTATGAACCTGGGATGCAACTCCCAGACTTGTTCTGAGTTGATTCTAAACGACAAAAAATACACTGAACCCACAGACATCGCCAATATCCTGGCAGACAGGTTCACTGCAAACTCCCCAAAAGAGCAAGTATCTATCCCGGCAGAGGGCTGCCCCCCAAACATCTCTGATGCTCAGGTGAAGGCTGCCCTCTCCAAAGCAAAAAACACTGCTTCCATGGGATCAGATGGCGTCCCGGGTTGCGTCCTACATGAACTCCAAGAGGAACTAACCCCTCAAATAAAACAGCTATACAATCTCAGCCTCACTACAGGTTATGTGTCCACAGAATGGCGTACAGCAACAGTGGTCCCACTCCACAAAGGTGGAGCCTCTACGGACCCTGGAAACTATCGCCCCATAAGCCTGACTAGCTTAGTCTGCAAGGCTATGGAGAGGATCATCATGGAGCTCATAAACAAAGACATTGGGGACCTACAGACACTAGATCCTACCCAGTTCAGCTTTGTCAAGGGCAGATCCTGCCTTTTGAACCTGGTTGACTTCTTCGAAACAGTCACCAAAGCCATAGATGAAGGGAAAGTAGTCCACACAGCCTATCTGGACCTTGCAAAGGCATTTGACACAATACCCCACTCGGGCATCATAGATAAGCTATCCAGCTTAAATATAAACCCCTATGTCACAAGATCGAAAAAAATCAAACTGTTGCACCACGGCCAATAATGTGCAGACACAAGATCTGATAAAATCTTATAACTTTGTTTATTTAAATAAAACAAGCAGAATTGCTTGGTGGAAACTTTGTCATTGACAAAAAGAGCACAAAAATAATGCTCAATAAACAAAATCTTTTTCAGTCCTTGTCATTGACTGTATAAATGGCTCTTTTTCAATGATAAGTACTCACAAATTGCTCCATGTATAGAAAGGATAAAAAGTTCCAAAAAGTAACAATATTGCATCCTCTAGATGTCAATGAGAACCTGTTATCCAAAAATATTTTTACAGGCAAAATCATTCGCAGATAGATCTTCGCCTTTAAGGAAACCAAATGGTGATGAAATACTGCTGTTTAAATACGCTGACAAGAATGGATATAAAATTCCAAAGCAAAGGACCCCAAATACACGATACGTGCTTTCGGTTTTCACCTTCTTCAGATCGTAAGGGGTTGAAAAAGATGCTGAACTTTTAAACAAACTTGTGACCAATGATCATGCGCCAATTATGGCGCCTTAAACAACGATACACCTTCTATGCAAAAGAGGTGCTCAATCACTATGTTCTTAACCAATGAGTTGCTAACAACTGTCATCCATAAACTTGATTGAAGTTCTAAGGTTAAAGCATCAGATGAATTGTGGCCAATTAAATATCAGATGATTCTCCAAGGAAAGAGGTGTATACCTTGCATTCAAATGAGGTGTCCGACCATCTTCCTAAACCAATCAGATGTTTAAAAAACATATAACGTGCAAAGCTGTAATGAATACAGTATGAGTTCTATTTTAAACAAATTTTAAAATATTAGCTTATATAGATTTATTTACTTATATTCTTCAGCATTGATATTCAAAATCAGAAATTTCTGGTGCCAATTCTACTGAAACAAAAGCTATCGAAAGTCAGCGTGCCTTTCGCTCCTTCAAGTGACATTAAATAGATAAGGTTATAGGCAACACACCAAAATGTCAATATCCAAATATTTCAATGAACAATGCTGCCTTTTGGTTTGATCACTGGTAGAAATCATGCACGATAGTAACAGAAATTAAAGGTGATAACATCGATCAAATTGCGGTTAATCGGAAAGCAAACAATACTATAAAAGAGGTGTACGCTTTATATACATTTTAGTTGTTCTTTCATTTGCCTGTCGACTGAGGTATAGTGACACACATATCTGAGATATATACAGCTTTCTTATTAATACGATGAGATAAGTTTAATGGATATAAACTTGTGGGAATTTATTCATATTCTTCGGCATATATCATCCAAAATAGAGATATATGTAAATCACTTATTCCAAAATCAAGATAAGGCTTTCAAGATTAACAAACCTTATATCTCTCTGAATTACAATATAAAGAATATATATAAAAAGCAGGACTGCTGATAGTAATTAAGGATGTCAAAACTTGATAATGTTGTCATATCTTTCTATTTGTTCATATTCTTCAATGTACTTCATCCAAAGATTAGATAAGTGTGTCATTTGTCCCATAGCAAAATAAAATTTTCAAAGTTAGCACACCTTCTATCTCTTTGAGTGGCAATATAGGGAATATATAGTTGGACTGCTGGAAATAATACCAAATGTCAAAACTTAATGATACTGTCATAACTTTTAGTCACAAGTATATAATACTCTTTTGTCACTCTTATACTAATGCTCCATCTCTTCTGATGAAAAGATTTTTACTCGTGTATAAGGATATTTCATGAATAGATCTTTGGTCTTCTGGTTTTTAATACAGGTTTTATAGGTACATAGGCATTTAATCCAGGAAATCTATCAGCTTGCAAGTTGATGATCCATGTTGCCTCACTAAGTTCTATTACGTTAGTAATATTGCCTCTTTTAATATTAGGTATCACATGTTCAATGGCTTTAAAACTAAAGCCATGATTAGGAAATTCTTTAATATGTGCTGCAAGTGCATTATGAGTATCAAGTTTGCGAATATCATTTAAATGCCGTAATATCCTTCTTTTGAATAATTGGTTCGTCTTACCCACATAAAAACTGGTACAGTTGTTACAAGTAGCTAGGCACACTATATTTTTAGTGTTGCATGTTACCTTACAGTTGAAATAAAACTCCTTAGATGAAATAGGATGTATAAAAGAATTTCTTTTATCAATATGGCGACACGCCATACAATTTCCACATGGGAAGGTGCCTTTTTTACTTAATAATTTCTTTCTTGTAAAACCATCCTTGTTACATAACAACCTCTTGATATTTTTCTTGTTTTTATACCCAAAGCGAGGTTTGGACCCCACTATATTGCAGAGTTTAGAATCCTGAGACAATATAGGCCAAAACTTAGCGATGACTTCTTTTATTTGTTGATTATCAGTGCACGTTATATGTTTTTTAAACATCTGATTGGTTTAGGAAGATGGTCGGACACTTCATTTGAATGCAAGGTATACACCTCTTTCCTTGGAGAATCATCTGATATTTAATTGGCCACAATTCCTCTGATGCTTTAACCTTAGAACTTCAATCAAGTTTATGGATGACAGTTGTTAGCAACTCATTGGTTAAGAACATAGTGATTGAGCACCTCTTTTGCATAGAAGGTGTATCGTTGTTTAAGGCGCCATAATTGGCGCATGATCATTGGTCACAAGTTTGTTTAAAAGTACAGCATCTTTTTCAAACCCTTACGATCTGAAGAAGGTGAAAACCGAAAGCGCTTATTGTGTATTTGGGGTCCTTTGCTTTGGAATTTTATATCCATTCTTGTCAACTTGTTTAAACAGCAGTATTTCATCACCATTTGGTTTCCTTAAAGGCGAAGATCTATCTGGGAATTATTTTGCCTGTAAAAATATTTTTGGATAACAGGTTCTCATTGACATCTAGAGGACGCAATATTGTTACTTTTTGGAACTTTTTATCCTTTCTATGCATGGAGAAATTTGAGAGTACTTATCATTGAAAAAGAGCCGTTTATGCAGTCAATGACAAGGACTGAAAAAGACTTTGTTTATTGAGCATTATTTTTGTGCTCTTTTTGTCAATGACAAAGTTTTCACCAAGCAATACTGCTTGTTTTATTTAAATAAACAAAGTTATAAGATTTTATTAAATCTTGTGTCTGCACATTATTGGCCGTGGTGCAACAGTTTGATTTTTTTCGTGCTTGGATTCTACTTTCTGTTGCCTTAGTAGTGAGGAACTCATTCATTTATTGTTTTACTTTTTGGTTTAACTCACTACACATGGCCGACACAAGTATTAATGAGGAGGGACGTGTCAATCAAAGAATGAGAAATGTATTTGACTTCAGGATGGTGGATGTGGGTTCGTCACCATCTGAAGTTGCTACCAACCCTTTATTGCACTTAAACTTTGAGAATATGACAGAGGAAATGCCTGCAGCAATTAATGATGATGGTCGATTTGAACATCTTTTAGGAGAAGTAGAAACAGCTGCATATCGTTTGAAGAGGCTTACCTGGCAAAGATTCCATCTAGAGGCAAGCATGCACAGACAAGTCATCCCAAGAGGAATGAGAATCAAGTGCATGCCTAGCTATGGTAACCAGTTTCCAGAATTGTTAGCCAAATGGCAGGCTATCAACTTGGAAACAAGCTTTCGCTATATGCGCTTGATAATTGACTTCTTCAAACCTGAAGAGGTCAAAATTGGTGAGTTCATTAAAGAAAAACAAGAACTTGAGAAATTTGATCTTAATGATTTTCAAATGAATAAATTGAAAACATTACAGTTAAATATGAGTACTTATGAATCTAAACTAAAAGATCAAAAGATAAAGAAACTTTCAAGAGATGTTTTGGATTTCAAAAATGGGAGAATTTTTGAATGGCCAAGAGTTGGCATAGACAATAACTCCTATGGTGACAGGAACATCCAAGATAGAACTAGGGGTTTCCCTAGGCCTAACACTGACACCAATAATTTCCCTATGGAAACTAGAAATCTTAATAATGAACCAATGAGTTCCCTCAAGATAGGACCTGAAACAGAAATCATTAATGATCCAGGCCTGGAAGGTAATCAAAGAGTAATAGATACAGGCACTTTACCGAAGAACGGTGCCACACATATTCCTATTAGTCACACTTTACCGGTTTTCCTGAAGCAATCACAACGAAGGAATCCACGGGCATTAAGCCAGGACAGAAAAAGAAAAAAGACTAAGAATTGAACAAAGAGTCTTTAGTTATGAATCTATCTGATTATGTCCTGATGAGAGATGAGTTAAGTGTGTTAGGAAAAGGTCTAACTTTTATTCCCTGTATGAAATCAGATTTGAGTGAATTTGTTTTTGATTTGAAATGTTTTACAAGGAATGTATCTCTAAAGAATATTTTTGGCTTAAAAGATGAAGAACAAAAAACCCCTAAGAAACCTAGTTCTTTTGTCCCTACTAACCATCCAGCCCTTGAGCTGTTCACACGTATGTGTACTGATGAAGTTATGAGAATAAGAATGGGTAAAGATACGGAACATTTTCATAATATCTCTATTGGAGAGAGAACAGCGATATGCAATTTACAATCCAATGATGGAATAGTTATAAAACCAGCTGACAAAGGAGGTAGTATTGTGGTTTTGGCAGCTGAAAAGTATATAGCTGGGATGAATGTACTATTAAGTGATTCCAGGACATACACTTTGGTCAATTTGCAGAAACTGGATCAACATATTCAAGGTATTTATAATCGACTGCATTCAATGCTTACTGAAGGAATTATAGTTCATGATGAATTTGATTTTTTTAAGATTGAACATCCCACTATTCCATCTATTAGTGGACTTCCCAAGGTGCATAAGAATTTACTGAATCCTCCATTTCGCCCAATAGTGGCTGGTCAGGGATGGCTTACAGAGACTATGTCTTTGTTTGTAGAAAAAGAATTAAGGAGTATACTTCTTTCTATACCTACAGTATTACGAGATACAGATGATTTTTTAAGCAAATTTAAGCTTGCTACATCTTCAGTATGTAACTCATCACCTTTTTTACTGGCAACCCTGGATGTCACAAGTTTGTTTACCTGTATACCAAATGAAATAGGATTAGAAACAGTCAGAACATTAGTAAGTAATAAAGATGGTCCAGAATCAGCGGAAGTAATTTGCTCCTTATTAGAGATGGTACTGAATAATAATTTCTTTACATATGGTCAAGACATCTATTGGCAATGATGGGGTGTTGCCATGGGCACACCCTGTGCCAATAGTTATGCTAACATAGTATTATCAGAATGGGAAAGACGTTTCATTCTAAGTTCCTCGAACCCATGGTATCGTTGTGTGAAGTACTATGGTCGCTTTGTGGATGACCTTTTTCTGCTATGGGAAGGTGAAGAATGCCAGTTCAAATCCTTTGTACAGTATTTGAATAGTACAACCACATACCTAAAATTTACAAGTGCTTGTTCACCATCAGAAATCAATTTTCTTGATGTCCATATATATAGAAGCAATGAAGGCAATTATGAAACTTCTTTATTCCGTAAATCAACTTGGAAAAATCACTACCTTCATAGGAACAGCATGCACCCTAGGCATGTGACTAAAAACATCATGAAAAATGAGATGAAAAGAACTGAAAAAAGGTGCACAAGGAAAGAAGTAATTGAAGTTGAAACTAAGAATCTTAAGAGATGCTTATTGGAACGTGGATATTCTATGAAAGAGGTTAACACCGACCAAATGAGATTGGGAGATTGTACTGGTGAAAATTCCAATAGGCAGGATACAACTCTAGCAATAACAGCAGATAGAGGTGGTGATCAAACTATAGCCACAGGGGTGGCCAGCAATCATCAACTACCATTGAGATTGATGTTAACATATAGCACTGATAATCAACAAATAAAAGAAGTCATCGCTAAGTTTTGGCCTATATTGTCTCAGGATTCTAAACTCTGCAATATAGTGGGGTCCAAACCTCGCTTTGGGTATAAAAACACGAAAAATATCAAGAGGTTGTTATGTAACAAGGATGGTTTTACAAGAAAGAAATTATTAGGTAAAAAGGCACCTTCCCATGTGGAAATTGTATGGCGTGTCGCCATATTGATAAAAGAAATTCTTTTATACATCCTATTTCATCTAAGGAGTTTTATTTCAACTGTAAGGTAACATGCAACACTAAAAGTATAGTGTACCTAGCTACTTGTAACAACTGTACCAGTTTTTATGTGGGTAAGATGAACCAATTATTCAAAAGAAGGATATTATGGCATTTAAATGATATTCGCAAACTTGATACTCATAATGCACTTGCAGCACATATTAAAGAATTTCCTAATCATGGCTTTAGTTTTAAAGCCATTGAACATGTGATACCTAATATTAAAAGAGGCAATATTACTAACGTAATAGAACTTAGTGAGGCAACATGGATCGTCAACTTGCAAGCTGATAGATTTCCTGGATTAAATGCCTATGTACCTATAAAACCTGTATTAAAAACCAGAAGACCAAAGATCTATTCATGAAATATCCTTATACACGAGTAAAAATCTTTTCATCAGAAGAGATGGAGCATTAGTATAAGAGTGATAACAGAGTATTATATACTTGTGACTGAAAGTTATGACAGTATCATTAAGTTTCGACGTTTGGTATTATTTCCAGCAGTCCGACTATATATTCCCTATATTGCCACTCAAAGAGATAGAAGGTGTGCTAACTTTGAAAATTTTATTTTGCTATGGGACAAATGACACACTTATCTAATCTTTGGATGAAGTACATCGAAGAATATGAACAAATAGAAAGATATGACAACATTATCAAGTTTTGACATCCTTAATTACTATCAGCAGTCCTGCTTTTTATATATATTCTTTATATTGTAATTCAGAGAGATATAAGGTTTGTTAATCTTGAAAGCCTTATTTTGATTTTGGAATAAGTGATTTACATATATCTCTATTTTGGATGATATATGCCGAAGAATATGAATAAATTCCCACAAGTTTATATCCATTAAACTTATCTCATCGTATTAGTAAGGAAGCTGTATATATCTCAGATATGTGTGTCGCTATACCTCAGTCGACAGGCAAATGTATATAAAGCATACACCTCTTTTATAGTATTGTTTGCTTTCCGATTAACCGCAATTTGATCGATGTTATCACCTTTAATTTCTGTTACTATTGTGCATGATTTCTACCAGTGATCAAACCAAAAGGCAGCATTGTTCATTGAAATATTTGGATATTGACATTTTGGTGTGTTTCCTATAACCTTATCTATTTAATGTCACTTGAAGGAGCGAAAGGCACGCTGACTTTCGATAGCTTTTGTTTCAGTAGAATTGGCACCAGAAATTTCTGATTTTGAATATCAATGCTGAAGAATATAAGTAAATAAATCTATATAAGCTAATATTTTAAAATTTGTTTTTTCTTCTGATAGAACTCATACTGTATTCATTACAGCTTTGCACGTTATATGTTTTTCAAACATCTGATTGGTTTAGGAAGATGGTCGGACACCTCATTTGAATGCAAGGTATGCACCTCTTTCCTTGGAGAATCATCTAATATTTAATTGGCCACAATTCATCTGATGCTTTAACCTTAGAACTTCAATCAAGTTTATGGATGACAGTTGTTAGCAACTCATTGGTTAAGAACATAGTGATTGAGCACCTCTTTTGCATAGATGGTGTATCGTTGTTTAAGGTGTTTAAAGTCCTGTTACTGTGATTGAGGAACCTAGAAGGGACTTTACTTTGTCCTTTTCTACTGTTTTTAGTTTGAATTCTAAAGAAATATCAGATATTATTGTTAAAAACTGGTATTTCATTACTAATAATTCCTTTTTAGTTGAGAAACTTGGTGATAAACCAAGGTTCACATTTAGGAGAGGTCACAACATTAAGGAATTATTGCAAACAAATGTACCAGCACAAGCTTTTCAAAAAACAAAAGGATGTTTTACTTGTGGGGCCTGCAACTGGTGCCACGTTTTGCGAACTGGGAGCTCGTTTAGTATTGGTCATAAAAAATATTGGATAAATAGTAGAATAGATTGTAATACAAAATCTGTTATATATGTTGCTCTCTGTGTTTGTTGTCCGGCATTTTATGTCGGAAAAACTGATAGAAAATTCAGAGAGCGCATATACCAACATATATACGCAATTAGAAATAAAAAAAGTGAGAATGCACTTGCCAAACATGTGGTTTCCAACCATGGGCATAACTTTGTTTTTATGGGTATTGACTGTAAACACAGATCTATCAGGGGAGGACCTACTTCTTTATTATTAGAAATTTTGGAATTACAATGGCAGCTTAAATTAGACGCCTTTAACATGCCAGGCTTAAACGAAAGCTGCAATATAGCTCCTGTGTTAAAATACAGATCTTACCCCCGCTGATATGTCATTATTATAATAGGTTTGTTTCTACCACATGGATTTAATAATTTTTTATCCAGTATGGAGTAAAAGAATTGATTCAATATATAGGATGATTTTTTGTATATTATACCATTATTATGGTTATACACAAGTGTCACACATTTTCTATTTTATATTAAATGAACTTATAAGTATTTATTTTAAAAGTATTAATTTTAAATGTACTAATTTTATATGTACTATAATTTTATATGTACCAAAATTTTTTATATAAATTTGTTTTTACTGGAAGGGTGAGATATTATAGATTTTTGCTGAAATGCTTTGAGAAATAGGTGTTTGTGAACATCTAAATAGTCTAAGGAAGTGATGTAATATATATATATACCAGCTGATTTTAACAAGGCTGCCATTAATATAAATTCTGGTTGGCGCCTTTTTTCTGTGTTTTTCTGCCTCTGATGAAGCTACACTTATCTAGTAGCGAAAACGCTGTTTGTTTTTTGATTTAATAAAATTGCGTTAAGGCTTTTGGCTACCTTTGGCTGCTGAGCATTCCGTTTGTTTTTCTAAAGTTTGTCCATACGAGCGTTTCTATAAGTTTATGGATGACAGTTGTTAGCAACTCATTGGTTAAGAACATAGTGATTGAGCACCTCTTTTGCATAGATGGTGTATCGTTGTTTAAGGTGCCATAATTGGCGCATGATCATTGGTCACAAGTTTGTTTAAAAGTTCAGCATCTTTTTCAACCCCTTACGATCTGAAGAAGGTGAAAACCAAAAGCGCTTATCGTGTATTTGGTGTCCTTTGCTTTGGAATTTTATATCCATTCTTGTCAACGTATTTAAACAGCAGTATTTCATCACCATTTGGTTTCCTTAAAGGCGAAGATCTATCTGCGAATGATTTTGCCTGTAAAAATATTTTTGGATAACAGGTTCTCATTGACATCTAGAGGATGCAATATTGTTACTTTTTGGAACTTTTTATCCTTTCTATACATGGAACAATTTGTGAGTACTTATCATTGAAAAAGAGCCGTTTACACAGTCAATGACAAGGACTGAAAAAGACTTTGTTTATTGAACATTATTTTTGTGCTCTTTTTGTCAATGACAAAGTTTCCACCAAGCAATTCTGCTTGTTTTATTTAAATAAACAAAGTTATAAGATTTTATCAGATCTTGTGTCTGCACATTATTGGCCGTGGTGCAACAGTTTGATTTTTTTCGTGCTTGGATTCTACTTTCTGTTGCCTTAGTAGTGAGGAACTCATTCATTTATTATGTCACAAGATGGGTCGCAAACTGGCTCAAAGACAGAACCCACAGAGTGAGAGTTGCTGGAGCCATGTCAGACTCGAAACCGATCACAAGTGGCGTCCCACAGGGTTCTGTCCTGGGACCACTCTTGTTCGGTATATACTTTTCTGAGGTACAGGCAAACGTGGGAGGACTATGGCTCACCAAGTTCGCAGACGACTGCAAACTGGGCGCCATAATCGACTCTCCAGCTGACACAAACATCCTTCAAAAAGGTCTCACAGAGACAGATAACTAGTGCCAGCGCCATGGTTTAAAGCTAAATGCCAAAAAGTGTATAGTCATACCCTTTGGCAAAAACAATGTGCCCACAAATTACCACATAGGCGAAACCCATTAAGTACAGAGAAAGTTATTAGGGACCTGGGGACCCAAGTTGATAGCAATCTCTCCTTTGACAACCACATTGCCAAAGTGGTTAGAAAGACATTCTACATAGCCCACCTCATCACGAAGGGTTTCACATCTAGATCAAGAGAGGTAATCGTGCCCCTTTATTCATCCCTCATCAGGCCCATCATAGAATACAATGCCCCTTTTGGGATGTACCTTACCCAACACCTGCAGCAATTAGAAAGACCCCAAAAGTATCTCACCAAGAGAATCAAGGGTCTCAAACAGATGCCATATGCTGCTTGGTTAAAAAAACTCCAGCTCTACTCAGTTGCATACCGCCTACTTCGAGGCGATCTATGCCTGACATACAACGCTATGTCAAATCCAGAATTAATGGACATGCTCCACCTCAGTAAATCTAAATCCTTTAGAGCCACATGCTCGAGAGACTTGAACCTCAGCACAGAAATAAATAGAACTTGCTGGAGAGACAGGATCATAACCCAGAGGCTCCCTTCGCTCTGGAATAGAATTCCAGTTCATGTAAAGCAGAGCACCTCATTGAATCTCTTCAAGAAGAATCTCGATAGGTGGATGGGGGATCGTAGGTTTGTCCCAGGCATTACTCCCGTGTCACTATTAGACAGAGGCACAGTAAACTAAACCTTAAAAAGGGCACAGTATACTCAAATCAAGGGGTGGCGTAAGCCATACAGAATCGGGCTAGGCTTATAATTGCCCCAGGGCAGATAGCCTAGTATGAACCTATGAACCTATGAACCTATAAAGCAATGGAGCGATAATTTGATAGATCAATAGAGTTTCCTCCTTTGTGTAGTGGGACGATTTGGGATATTTTCCAGATATCAGGGACAGTTCCTTCATTGATGGATCTATTTATCAAAATAGAGATAGGATAAGCTACAGCTTTGGCTCCTATTTGCAGAAACTCAGCAGGGAGTTTGTCTTCAGAGGGTGAGGAGGGTTTTAGTTTTTGAAGTAGTGAAGAAATATATGATGTAGGGATTGGATGGAAGTGAAATGAGGGTGGTGTATTAATAGAGAAGGAGTGTAGATTTGAGGTGTCAGGAGACAGGTGACTAGCCAGGTTTTGTATAGTATTTGTGAAGTAGGAATTAAAGGAATTAGCTATTTGAATAGGGTTATCGGGGTTAGAGTCCTGTGAGTTGGGTGTGATTGATTGGCCTGGGGATAGTAGCTTATTAATGGTGGACCAAAATTTTTTAGGTTCCTTATTGGATATTTGTTGTAGATGAAGGTAGTAGTTCTGTTTATCAGATAGTATGGCTTTTTTTGTTTTGTTCCTACATTCACGAAAGGTTTGATGGTCAGCTTGTTTTTTGGAAGTATGCCATTTTGCCCAATTTTTGTTTCTGGTTATGATAAGTTGCCTAGTATTATTGCTTATCCAGGGGGCGAGTTTGGTTTTGATTCTGATCTTGCGTATGGGTGCATGCTGATCTAAAATAGATAAGAATGTGGAGTTGAAGTATTGTACAGCATCATTGAGAGGTAGTGACTTTAGAGGAGTCCAGTTACAGTGATGTAGTTGTGTGAGAAAGAGTTCTGAGTAAAATTTTTTTTTTGAGCGTAATGTATGGAAAGAGGTAGGAAAAGTGATGCTAGATTTTTTTCTTATAATATAAGTTAACATGTGGTCGCTTAGATCATCTGGTAGGGTGCCTGAGGAGTAGGTTTGTTGGGGAGTATTAGTAAGTATCCAGTCCAAAATGGAGTCTTTATTGTTGCTTTTGTTGGTTCTGGTCGGGCCTGAGATAAGTTGAGAGAAGCCATGGAGATTAATATGGGAAGTGGGGTTTGACTGGTTGCAATGATTCCAATCAATATTTAGGTCACCAAGTATTATTGTTTCTTGTGGGACAGTGGATGCAAGCCAGTTGAGAATGTTCTCGAGGGTGTTAATATTATTTCCTGGGGGGAGATATGTACAAATAATATAGATGGCTTTACTTGAAGTTTAAAGCATATAAATTCGGCATTATTGTTTATGGGGAGGTTCAAGTTAATGGTGCTGATTTGTAGGTGAGTTTTGTAAAGAATAGCAACACCTCCTCCCTTTTTTGTTGTGCGGTCTAGTCTAATTATATTATAGCCTGGTGGGGTAATTTCAGAGTCTTTAATAGTGGGTTTTAGCCATGTTTCAGATAGGCATAGGATGTCAAATTGGTTGACATCAAGGAGTGCATGTAGTTGTGCAATTTTGTTGCAAATACTACGTATATTCAGATGAGCTATGGTTAGAGAGTTGGTAGATCTGGTTGCAGGTATGTCATTGACAGGGTTGTCATTGTTTTCAGTAGTTAAGGTCTGGGTGTGATGTGGGCCAGGGTTTGGATGAATATCTCCATCTAAATGTATGTTGTGCAGTGTATGATGTTTGGGTTTAGGGTTTAAGACAAAGTAGTAGGCAGATTTTTTTGTTTTCAGGTTATAACATTTTATATGAGTTAGTCTGTGATATTTAGCTGGGGAGTAATTGGAAGTGTAGATGGGATTTTGGAATGTAACAGGAGATGGTGAGATAGGAGATGAGGTTTGAAAAGAGGGAAGTAAAGAGAAGGAGTGTATGGGTTGTTCATAGTAGGTTAGGAAATAGGATGTAATAAGAGGAGTTAAGAGTAAAAGGAGGAATAAAGATTGGTTTTGAGATGGATACAATGTTATTTTCATTGTTGGGATGTGAGGTAAAAGATAGAGAATGAAGAATGGTTGGTCAGATAGAGTTTGAGAAGTATAGTAAGTTGGAGTGAGTTAAAGGTGGATGATAGTGTTGTAATTGAAAGATGAGGTGAGATGAAGGGGAGATGAAGGGGATATATGTGTGTGTGTGTGTGTGTGTGTGTGTGTGTGTGTGTGTGTGTGTGTGTGTGTGTGTGTGTGTGTGTGTGTGTGTGTGTTGATATGTAGTGCGACCTTGGAGTTAGAATATTTAAGTAGGGGGGGCACATCCCCCCACATGGGGGGTGCATTGGGGCTTTCCCCCCTGCATATAATAAGGGTAGGTGTGTGTCTGTGCTTGTTTAGTTGTGTGTGTTGTAATGGTGTTTGAATGTGTTGGGAGTTTGAATTTCGCAGTTTTGTGATTTCGGGATTTAGGGCTTTGTGATTGTGTGGTTTTGGGTATTTGGATTTTCTGCTTTATGGGCTCGAGATTCTATAATTCGAGATTTCAGAATTTCAAGCTTATAAAGTGAATATATATATATATATATATATATATATATATATATATATATATATATATATTCCATGCACACCAGTCAGCTTGCCTGTAATGCTCATAATGTCACATGCAGGTATAGCAGTGTCCCTCCTAACACCTTCAGCAGATATTACAATGCCAGGACAGTGTGCGTGGTTAGCCTCATAGAGTATGTACTTATCATAATAGTTGTAAAAGTGTGTTTGTGTAGAATCATCTCTTATCACTCTAAATCACATGTTATGTCAGACGCATAGGATTACTGGTGGTATTATTTTGATATTGTCCATGATTGTGGTTTGTTATTTTCATGTCTTCCAGGAGCCTTTAACTGTGCCCCACTTGCTGGAGACCTCTGCTGAGATTACACTCATATTCAGGCAAATCAGTTTCCACAGCTTCACCATATGAACCCTACACTAGTTGTATGTCAAATCCCTGATAGATGTCCTCTGTATTATTCATATAAGGTTGCTTATCTCACACAGACATTTTACCCATTGGTATGTCACCTTGTGTGACAGTCACATAAAACATATTTTCACTCTGCAGTCCCTACTGTACCATATAGATATGTGATTGGTGTTGCTGCTACAACCATCGTCCATTGATATGCCATCATCTTCTGTACATTGGGTTGTTTAACCTGTCCTCTTTACTTGTGTTCATTCCTACACTTCATCTGTATGTCCGTATTCAATATACACACTTCCGCTGAATGTTTATTTTACATGGCAGTCCATGTATCATTACAGATCATTTACACAGCTTCAGTACAGAATGCCCCAAATGAGGTATCACAATACTCTGCACTGTAGATACACTGTCCTAAGTTTGGACCATACACCTCACATTCAGACATTTCAACTGTCCAGATATTCACATGATGTCCAGATGTGCTCCTTATCAAATCTGTGACTTTCTGGCTTTCTGCCATATCACTGGGATGATTTCAGGACTGATGTGACTTATTATTACATACATTTGAGTTCATAACTCTTAAATGTCTAGGCATTTGCAGAATATCTAGATTTGTGTCCCATTTTCTTGACCTTTTCCTCATAAAATTTTGTTTTTTGGCAAATCATTGGCATGTCATTGCAGACTGAAGTCAGAAAATAATGACAGACATTTGAGTTTCAAAGTTCATGCTCTTCAGAAAATTCATGCTAATGTAAAATTTAACATTCTATCAGCTTTCTAGGTTTGTAAGAGCAATATTAAAAATCTGTCCCTATTTTTGGGCTTTTGTCCACACATTATGTATGGCTTTGTCCAAATTTCTTGCTCTAAGAGGTGGAGAGGTATGTTTGAGTTTCATACGATAAATCCTTCAGAACATGTACTTCTACCACATTTCTACAAGACATCTATAGCAAATATGTCTCTATTTCTGGATCATTGTGCCCGCATTATGTTGGCTTTTGTGCAGATGTGTTGAATTAAGAGATTGAGAGCTACCTGTGAAGCCGTGGTGATCATTGTGGCATTCTGCAAGAAACTGCGACCCGTAAGTGCTCTGCTTTTAACAGGATTGCTGTCTGTGTTCATTTACATAGTTTCCTGAGTGGTAACACTGTTGCCAGCCATGAAACCTCGCTTAGACGTGATGCACATCATGATTATTCATTGTGTGTTGGTGCTCACTGCTGCTCACAGTGCACCACTGCGCATACATGTAAACTCCATGTAGCCTACATGGAGTTTATTGAATCCCGAGGTCAGATTTTGTACTCTAATAGTGAGTAATGAAAAATGCAATGTTATAAATCCACCACTTTCAAAAAATACTAAATCAAATATGTGTTAGAGAGGGGCTAGAATGGAAAAGCAATTCCAAGAGAAGCCACACATCTGAACAGATGTTACTTTAAATGTCAATGTGCTATAATGGCCTAGTATGATTAAACAGTTGCACAGAATATCTCGTTGCAATGTGCTTATAACAGGCTTACTGCATTGTTACCATGCGTGATGCTAAAACTGTTAGAACAGCATTCATCATTCCAAAAGAAGCATTAGCTTTAAATAGCCTATAATATAGATTCCAGATACTAAACTTACGCAAGGAAGAGAGCAAAAATGAAACAGATGCCTTAACACTCTTTAAAATAAAAATGCAAAGCAAAAATCTGAACATCATGGTGCTTTGTCTCAAACAATTATAAAAAGGAAAACAAAGCATGTGTGTCCCATTGATTTTAACACTTTCTTAAAAAATAAGTAATGTTCAGAAACATAGAAACTTTTACAGAAGCAATCTGAAGAAGTTTTTATACTCCTCAAGAGAATAAACGTGCTTATCTTCAAATGATTCTACTTGACTGACCTTTCTCACTCTTTAAATTAATGCTACAAAAGAATAAATAGATAGACTTGCAGACAAGCGTAACTACAATTATTGGTAGCAATCAATATGAGCAAGTAGCAATAGTGAGGTGTTGAGTACATACAGATAAATATAGGCAGGAGAACAATGCAGCATAATGCAACATATTAATCAACAAATTATTTATAACCGGTTATGTTTATTTAGAACACACACACACACACACACACACACACACGATAATTAAAAATATTTTGCAGTGCAGTAAAGTCAGTTTTACAACTGCTTAAGCAGTAATGTTGACATTTTCCGTGGTAAATATTGCTCTTCAGGCTGGGTGTTGAGAACAATAAGTGCAGCCGCTCTCCATCTGCAGTATCTGGCCTCATAACAGCTCTTAGTATTTTTCTACATCACCCATCCTGTGAGAACTAAATGCCTGATATTGAAATACAACAATTAATTAATGAAGGGGCAACAAATTGCATGCAGTGCATATTTTATCATTACTACAATGGCTACCATGGATAGAAGTATCATTCAAGCCTCTCTGCATCTTAAAAGCATGACCAGATAGTATAAAGCCATTTTAGCTCTCACAAATCCATTGACAACATTTCCTTGAAAGAAAAGGTAGATAAGACAAACTGCTGGTAGCCTAAATTATAAGAAATGAAATCTATTAAAGATATGAATAAGTTTGGAAATGTCCCTAACCAGATGTTGTAAATAAAACAACATACCAATAAAGTTGTCTTCTAAGAACAACACCTTTTTGATAAACAAAAGGTCAAATGTCTTTGTTTTCATTTTGAAAAATCACTGTTCACTCACATAAAAAAACATTGTTCACGCACATAAAAAAAAATCACTGTTCATTCACATAAATCACTGTTCACTCACATAAAAAGCACTGTTCACTCACATAAAAAGCACTGTTCACTCACATAAATCACTGTTCACTCATAAAAAAATCACTGTTCACTCACATAAAAAATCACTGTTTACTCAACATACAAAAATATAATTAATGTTTAAGCATTGTAGCATAAAGTTTATTTCTTCAGGTTCAATAATTGTTTGGGTATATGGTTCCAATGCTTCTCAACTACCTGTTTCTGGCAGTGTTTACACAATCTCCAATGCAATAGTCTTGGCACAATGTGATGCCTTTTAGTATAAAAATCCTCAGGCATGTGTATATTGCACCCAACAACATAATGTGCAAATATTTCTGGTTTTGAGCTATAGAATATGAACTTGCCTTTATCTCCCTTTTTCTCTATATCTTTTGTAAACCAATGTGCAAACAGTTCTTCTGCTGTTATCAGTCCATTTATTGGTTTAAATCTCCTCAACCATTCATGTGACACATATTGTCTACATAAACTATAGTTGTGGACTTTCCATTGCTGTTTCCCTTTCTTCTGGTCCTAAACCTTATACTCTTTTTTTTGTTTGTTTGTTTGTTTTTTGCTAGTTTCTGTTGCCACATAATTTTTATCAACTTCTGATTTGATTCGATTTACATCCCTACTTCTTTCCAAAATACTTCTGCTGAGGTGAGGAAAAATGTCACCTTAGACTTGTTTTCACCATGGCTTAGAACGTTCCCTGTTTGGATCTGATGAAGAACATAGTATCATGATGGCAGAACTATACATATAATTAAATAATCATACAAATGGTCACAGCTAGAACAAATGGTCCATTGGAACATAAAAAGTTTAAAATAATCACCAACAGCCTTCTATGGCCCAAACAATGATGCAGGAAATCACACTCCAAAAATAAAATCCAGCAGCTTTATTAAATTTAGGTTAGCGCTTTCATAGTGAAACTCACTACTTCTTCAGACCATACCCCTTACAAATCTGCAGTGTAATACATACTCTGTTTCATTAACTCTCAGACAATCAACAACAAGAATAATCACTATAGTAACTATGGGTCTATATTAAAAGTCCGAAGAGGTGTTTCAGCGAACACCTCTTGGTCGACACGTAATGCGAATGCTCAAAACAGCAGTTTCTTTCCCTGGGAAAGAAACCCCTAGCACAAACACACACACACACACACACACACACACACACACACACACACACACACACACACACACACGCTTTAAAACATGACAACATGGGGGTGCTTCACCCCCACACCCACCCTAACTAAATATATCAACTCCAAGATCGCACTTCAGTGAGGAAAGAGACGAACACATGGGGATGGCCAAGCAATTTCTTTTCCAAGGAAAGAAATCGCTGTTTTGAGCATTCATGCTTTAGTGCGTTCACTCATTACGTGTTGACCAAGAGGTGTTCGGTGAAACACCCCTTCGGTCTTTTAATATAGACCCAGCAACTACTACCATCTAGTGTTACACTATTTAATAAAAACTTAAAGCAACACACACACACACACATATATATAAATATATATATTTATATATATATATATATATATATTTATATGTATATATATATATATATATATATATATATATATATATATATATATATATATATATTTATATTACATATATATATATATATATTACGTTTTTAATATTGTATTTTTAATATATATATATATATATATATATATATGGGTCCCCTTCACATGGTTGACTTTTCATAAAGTCACTTCCATATGGCCGAGACCATATGATCATATCATCGACTTTTGAAAAGCCAACCATGGGGAACCGCTATTTCCACACAGTGCAGAATAGGAGTATTTCCCACTTCCGCACTGTAGTGCGATCTCGGAGTTGGTATATTTTAGTTGCGGGGGATGTGGGGGGGCATAGCCCCCCTGCTAACAGTTTAAGGTAAGTGTTTGTTGTGTGTTTGTTTACTTTGCATACTCGGCATTCTGAAAGTCGATCATATGGTCTCGGCCATATGAAAGTCGACTTTCTGAAATGTCGACCATGTAACGTAGACCCATATATATATATATATATATATATATATATATATATATATATATATGTGTGTGTGTGTGTGTGTGTGTTGCGTGTGTGTGCTTGTTGTAAATGCACAGATATATATATATATATATATATATATATATATATGGATTCACTTTACATGCTAGAAATTCTGAAATACTGAATTTCAGAATCTCGACCTCATAAAGTGGAAATCCTAAAGGATCGAAAACCCAGAAGTGCGAAATTCAAAATCTTGCATTTCGGAGATGTTGATCTGGCATTCCTCTGTGTTCATGGATTCAGGTAAGTGTTTATGTTTTAAGGGTTTTGGGTAGGGGCTGTAGTGTCTGTTAGTGTGTTTTGTTAATGTGATGTCTGTGTGCAAGGGGAATGTAGCTTGTGTGGTGGTGTTTCATGTGTTTGTGTATGTAGTGCAACCTTTAAGTTAGTATATTTAAGTAGGGGGAGTGGGGGGGTGCAGGGGGACTTGCCCCCCTGCCTGTGTGTAGGATAGGTTTGTGTGTTTGTGTGTGGGAAGGAAGGTATGTGTATGTGCATATGTGGTGTGTGTGTAGTATAGAAGTTGCGATTTTGAATTTCGCACTTCTGGGTTTTCGATCTTTTAGGATTTCTACTTCATGGGCTCGAGATTCTGAAATTCGATATTTCAGAATTTCAAGCATGTAAAGTGAATCCATATATATATATATATATATATATATATATATATATATATATATATATATATATTTTTTTTTTTTTTTGTGGGAGATACGCCGAGTTTCCTCTTCAAAAATAAAAAATCCTTTAAGAGATTATTATGCTAACTCAGGATGGATATACAGCATGATAAAACAAAAAGTAGACAGGGAGCTTTCCCATGTCACAGTTGTAATCAATGTAAATATTTAGATATATCCAATAGGTTTAAGCATCCAGATTCAGGGACAGCAAATTGTAATACATCCAAGTTAGTATACCTGGCCATATGTAATGCTTGTTTGGCATTTTACATAGACAAGACTAATAGGAAATTAAGATTTAGAATAAGATAACATCTATTAAACTTAAGGAATGCAACTTTAACAAATGCATTAGCTAAACATGTCAATACAATGGGATCAACACATACTTTCAGATTTTTGGTGGTGGAGAAGATCTGGGAAAGTGAGAGAGGGGGAGACATAATAAATCAGACCAAAACTTCTGAAACCAGGTGGATAATCAAGCTAAAGGCAGACAGAGGGAATGGATTCAATGATAGAATTCCCCTGGAACACATTTTGAATAATAGGAAACTGTTTAGATAGTGACATCTTTCAGACATTAGTATTATTCATTATTTACTATTTTTTACTTGACATTACTATTATATTTGTACCTTAGAAAAAAAATTTAGTGCTACAGCAGTAGCGTTGTTGCCTCAAAGCAAGATGTTTGATTCTCGGTTGGAGAGCCTTCTGTGTGGAGTCTGCATGTCCTCTCCATGGTCGAATGGCCTCTGAAAGACATGCGTGAATGGTCATGCCTTTGCTGAAGGTTGGGCGTTGGGCTGGCAACTCGGCACCATAAAAATTGACTGCCAATCATTAGCGGACTGGAGTTCCACTGTGGTGACCCCTAACCAGGAAAAGCCGAAAAGACAAACAAGGAAAAAAATGTAGTGATAAATTTTATAAAGTTTTATGAGTTTTTGCAAATGTTTTTAGCAAAAAAAGAAAAATGTATATATTTGTGCATTTACACACATGCACACACACACATATATATATATATATATATATATATATATATATATATATATATATATATATGTGTGTGTGTGTGTTGCTTTAAATTTTTATTAAATAGTGTAGCACTAGAAAGTAGTAGTTGCTATAGTGATTATTCTTGTTGTTGACTGGCTGTGAGTTAATGAAACAGAGTATGTATTAATCTGCAGATTTGTAAGAGGTATGGTCTGAAGAAGTAGTGAGTTTCACTGCGAAAGTGCTAACCTAAATTTAATAAAGCTGCTGGATTTTATTTTTGGAGTGTAATTTCCTGCATCATTGGATGGTCCGTTGAATTCTTTTGGTGACTATTTTATACATATAGATAATCTCCAGGTGGTCCATACCTCCTTCAGACCAAGGGATACATAATCTTGCCATGCATTGGTATTTACATATATCATCAAGCATATTTCTTGTCTTCTTGTCCAACTGACTCAATGCTTTTTGAGGCCTATCTGTCACACTACAGCTTTATGTTAAGGACAGGAAAAACTAGTCATTTTCTAGCTTGAAAATTATTCCTAGATGAGGAGGAAGTTTTCAGCGTTAGCTTTAATGTTTAGAAGTATTCCTTATTATGTTTTGTTCTAATTTGCTCAATTTGTATTGCTGGCACTTAATCTTTTCCTAAATATTTATAGATTCCCTTCTATCCCAGACTGATATGTTCTTGGCATTTTAACTTTCCTACTATAAATGTTGCATTTGCACATTTATTAAAACCAAGAAACATTCTATCATCTAAGAAAGTTTTAGCCGTTTGCAGTTGTTATTTCAGATGCTTGTCTAATGAACTATACAGTTTTAAATCATCCACAAAAAATAGATGAGAAGTCAGTGAACAATTTATTATTTTATTAATCTTTGTTGACCAGGTTAGTCCCACTAGGATCATGTCAGGGGTGACCCAAGGTGGAATTTATACTTCTAGGACAAGATTGACCAAGGCATTGTGGAACTTCACCTACTCTTTTTAACAGGTGCCCTGGGATCCTTTACATCCCTCTATGCTATCACCAACTTAAGCTGACTGGGCCTTGATTTAATGCTTTTATATCACGTTATCAAAAGATGAAAATAGCGAACGCTATTTCATCGAATCTAAAATATCTAAACCACATAATATCGAACATTCAGAACAGCGAAGTTTTTTTTTTGGGAAAAAATTTGCTATTCCAAAACACATACACACAACACAAGCACACCTAAAAAACATCAATACACACACATACACTTATAATCCTACAACTAACTCTACACTAAACTATACATACACTACTATCTATCCACTTAACTTAACCCAAACCCTAACCCTAAGGTCCGTCACTATTGCACACTCACCTAACCCGCGCCCTAACCCTAACTCACTTAACCCACCCCTAACCCTAATTCACCTAACCCATACCCTAACCTTAACTCACCTAACGCATGCCCTAACCCTAACTCACCTAACCCACGTCCTAATCCTAACAACCACACAATCGCACACTTACCTGAACCCGAACCGTAAATTTCCACCACAGCGCTGAAAATAGCAAAGCCACAGAACCGGCCAATTGAATTCTTTCCGTAGGAAAGAATTCAATGTTCTGCAGCTTCGCTATTTTCAGCATTCGCTCAAAACGGTTCGATATTAGAACATTCGAAATTTTAAAACTTCGATGTTCTGATATAGACCCGATTCAGCATCTAATCAGAGTTGAAGGATGTCACAATATGGAGTGCAGCACACCCTTATTCTGCACTGTGGTGTCAGCAGTTGACCAGCCAGGTGTGGGAATAGACAACATAGCCTTCTTCACCAAAGGGGAGTGTGCTACCTATTGCAAAATGTTGTTTTTTGGAAGTTAAGCTGAAACCATAGCCTAGTCTATTAATTAAAAAGCTTAATGGATTAAGGGTAATGACAAAGAATCACCCTGAAATATCTCCCTTTGGATTTTTATCCCTGGGATAATAATTCGGTCTTCATCATGAGACATTTCTAAAGTGGTCTGTCAATATTCCTTCATCAATTCTGTGAAAATGATCACTGTGAAATGTATCTTAACATCTGTGAATGCAAACAGAGTATAAAAGATTAGTCCAGATAAAATCACTTTAGCTAGCATATCTAGGAGACTGTCTCTCTGATACCCTCCATGTAGGAGGAATAAAGACACCTTGTTGAAGTTTCCAGTAGTTTAATTGAATAAACTGCTGGTAACTTCAGCAAGCTGTGTTTATTCCACCAACACAGAGGGTATCATAGCGAGAGAGAGAGAGAGAGTCTTCTAGATCTGCTAGCTAATGTGATTTTATCGAGACCAATCCTTTATACTCTGTTTGTTGTTAGTCCTGTCACCCTCTGGGTCACAAGTGGGATACCAGACTTCACTCAAGCCCTCTGGATTACCTCTTTAAACATCCATGAATGTAGTATGCTGTCAAATTTTTTTTTTGTGATGTAGCCATGTCAGGGTTTCTTTTTTTACAGCCCTGTATCTCCCAGTTACAAATAATAAAAGGTTGTAAGAAAACCCCTCCCTCCTACCTCAAGATCACACTGAAACTCCTCTGAAGCATTTAGTGTGAGCAGTATATCATCAGCAAATAGCATAATTTTTGAGTTAAGTTGTCCGTACACATCAATACCATTTATTTTGGGATTGTTACGGATTGATATTGCAAATGAGTCTGTTGCCAGTGCAAATAGTATAGGGGACATTGGGCATACTTGCTTTGTGCCTCTAGATTTTTTAATAGCTTCTGAAGTGAAAGGTCCAAGTTTGACATATGCAAGATTGTGTCTATATCACGTTATCGAAATCTTACTACATCGAATCACTAAAGGTCGACCTCTAGTGATTGATGTAGTAAAACATCGAATAACGCTTAAAAAACAAAAAGCAAACAAAAATAAAAACTAACTAGCATAGGCAGGGGGGCAAGCCCCCCCAGCACCCCCCACACCCCCTACTTATATATTCCAACTCCGAGACTGCACTACATTGAGGTAAATGGAAATCTCCCCCTACGGAGATTTCTGTTTACATGCATGATGTTCTGCGCTTTCGATGTTGTGGTGCTGACAATAACAGCTTCGATATTGTCGGCTTTCGAAATCATGAAGTAGACCCGCAAGATTATCTTTATAAATGTTTTTTATTAATGCAATAAATTTAAGTGGAATATTAAACAATTCTAAGCTTTTAAAAATAAATTTCCATCTAAGGGAGTCAAAAGCTTTTTCTGTGTGCAAAGTCGCTATCAGTGCTTCTCTATTGTCCCTGCTTAAGAAGTCTAGAAGAGTTAATATTCTCTGTATATTATCTTGGGTATGTCTATTATAAATAAATCCAGTTTGATCTTCATTTATGATTTGAGTTAAAGGTTTTTTGATTCTACTAACTATTATTGACATAAATATTTTGTAGTCATTGTTGAGTATTGAAATTGGTCTATATGAACTACATTGTAAAGGATCTTTTTTTTTCTTTTAAGATTGGTGAGATTAAGGAGTATTTCTATGCTAAACAAGTAGAAACATTCTATTTAATCTCTGGTCTTTCTTTTAACAAGACAAAGTCAAATTATCTACTTAAGAGGCTCCTTATTAAACAAGAGCCATATAATAGGCAAACAAGTTTCCATGATAAAATATTTAGGAATAATACTAAGTGACAGTTTAGAATGTACACTAGCACAAAACTATAATTATATAATAAATAATATAAAAATATTAACTACAAAATGGAATAAAATGTATTTGAAATTTGAAGACAGACTGCAAATTATAAAAATGATATTACTGCCCAAAATAAACTACATTGCGCAAGCCATATCAGTGATTCCAGAAAGAAAATATTTAAAAATAATAAATAAAATCCTTCTACACGTTCTTTGGTATCCAAAAAGAAATAGGATAGCATACTCACATCACATCAGACCATGGGAAAGAGGTGGAATCAACTTTCCAGACATAGAGACGTATATAAAAGCTTCTATTTTTAAATTTATCATTAATTGGTTTGATAGTAATTTTTCCTCAATATGGAAAACTTTGCATACTATTATTTTCCTAAATGAAAATAGAATAACTTATCATCTCTTCTCAATAGAACATAATAATATATTGTGGTAAGGTTTAATGATTAATATTCAATATAATATATCAAAACCAACTAATTTAAATTATATAAATAAATTATATAGTATATTTAGAAGCTTGACCTATTCCAATTCAGACATTAAAATATGGTTAGATTTATTAATACCCTTTAGTTCTACAAAAAACTTATTTAATAAAATTCATAAAAATACTTTAACAGATTGGGAGATGAAACATTTTAGTTGTTGGCAACATTGTATAAAAGATCAAAATGTATTAGGCATTCAACAAATTCAAAATGAATTTAATATACCAGACACTGATTGGTTGGTACTTCAAAGTATATAGTCACATGCCCAAGATTTAAATAGAATAATAATTAGCTCTTCTTGCAAGACTAGCCCTAAATTCATAAATCTTATGTCTGAAATAATATATAACAAACTTAACTGGACAAATATGACATCAAAAATATATAAAATTTTATTGAACTATAAAACCAACACTAATCTAAATTTTTGGAACTACATAACTAAAGGACTTCAAACAAATTTAACAGCTGAAAGTAAAGTCAGTCTCTTATAGTCTATCAACTCTACATTTAATTTACAAGTATGGAAAATCTATAATTAGAGATTTATACACAGAGCATTTATCACACCAAATAAATTAACTAAATTTACAAAAACAAAAAATACTATCTGCTGGAAATGTTTATTAAATTGTAAAGCAGATTGGATTCATGTGTTTTATAAATGTATTAAAATTAAAAAATGTTGGAAAGAAATTGTTAAATTCCTTCAAGCTATTTTCACAGATGCATTTGTTTTAACCAATTCCCTATTTTTTTTAAATGTGAATGATAATACAGCAATTCGTAAAAAGGATTTATATCTATTATTGTCCATATTAGCTGTGGTGAGAAAATATATAACAAGAAAATGGAAGTCAGCACAAGAACCCACTATTGAAGAATTCTTGAAATTGTTGAAAGAAACTGTGCTACCTGAAATCAAAGTCAAAGAACAGAGAATTGTTCTTAGAAAATGGACTAACAATCCTTGGGTGAAAATCCTTGCTCTTATTGAGACATTAGAACTGAGCTCAGACTAATCCTTCATGTGTAACTTAATTTAAGTTTTTGTTTGTTCAATTAATTTTAGTTTTTTTCCTACTCTTTATATTTGTTGTATTTTTACATTATTAATTGTTCAAGCCAATTGTATATACTGTATAAAGAATTTTATAACATCTATCTATATAAAAGATTGTAATATTATTATTATATATGAAAAATAAAAAAAGAACATTTAAAAAATAAAGATCACACTGAAACATGCCAGCAAGAAATGAAAGAGCACTATTAGGAAATGTAAAGCAGAGTAAGAATGTAATATCACTACAGATGCCAAAGGAAACTACAACTCATTTTTCAGCTGTGTCATGAAACTGAGGAATAATGGCCAGCAACTTAAGAATATTGTCAATACATAAGCAGCAAATTTAGTGTTACATTTATCCCACCTTCCCAGATTGCTGAGACCACTGTCCATGAAGATTTAGTTTCCCCTGTAATCTACACTCCTCTGTATAGCAGTCTATCTCCATAGACTCCTAACAAGCAAATGATTTTCCTGGGTGACTTAAGTTATATAAATTGCTACTACTGGAGCCCATTATAACCTCCCACCCTTCAAACATCTCCTGTATCTCCATGTGCCTACCAACCTTCAGTGATCTCTATCTTATAACATTCCATGTAAAACACTTGAAAATCAAACACCTCCCAACAATGGCTTCCTTCAGATACATATTTTCTAAATTACTGGTCAGAAAGCAAGCAGTTCTCCACAATGGATTGGTCTCCCTTACTTTGACTGATCCCAACTTTGCCACTAATCAGTTCTTCCTATTTCCTTTAGCTCTACAGTTCCCCACAGCCTCTAGATTATTTAAATATACTAACACTGAATGTCTCACCAAAGAATTGGAAACTTTAATGTGGATCTGAGATGAAGTCTAGAAAACCAGGGGAAAAAAGTAGAGAACACTATACCAGGTTATAGAATGTCACCAAGGAAGCAGTCCATATGCACAAAGCCAAATACTTCAAACCTAAACAAACCACACTGCTACAATCACAGACAATTCTGACATGACATAGTACCTACCATACTAGTATCCTCAAATGTTCTGACTCCTAAAAGAATTTGACAACCACCTCTCCATGTATATCATTCCTTCCTGTCCTTCTCAAATTGAGTCCAGCCTTCCTTCCTGTCTTCCTCAATTCTACCTTAAAGCAAATTGCTGATTTACTTCCATAGATCCCATTTGAATCTGCCTCTGGACCAGACAGCTTGTGTCCTTGGTTTCTTTGGAGGGAATACAATGTCACACCCATAGAACATATCTTTAACCTTAGCCTCACAACTAATCCACCATGACAACAGTCTGGAAGCCATCATTCATCAGACCTGTTCCTGAAGATCCAATAGCCTCGACTACCCTGTTTCAATACTTCATACCTTGAGCAAAATGTTTCAGTAACTAATTTGTAACCAATTTATCTCATATCTGAAAAAATATTTACTCTTCAGAAAATAGCATGACTTCTGGGTAGTTAGGAGTACACTGACTGCACTCTGCACTCTAGCAAATAGCATATTCACCTACAGGAATAAATAAAGTCTTACTGGTGTCATTTTCATTGACCTGACATGAGCTTTTGTTATGAAGAACCATTCAGTGTTACTACTGCATCTCCTAAACATTGGCATCAACACTCAAGACATATAGTGTTTCACCCACATGGTTATACTTCATTTGTAAACACTCTACTGCATAGGTTAGATGAAAACTGAATTCTTCTTTGTTACTTTTTATTAGTTTTTATCCAAGTATTTAGTGGCCATTAAATGCCATAACATTCACTGTTATATATATATATGTGTGTATATATGGGTCTACTTTAAAACACTGAAATTTCATAACATTAAAATTCAAAACACTGAGACCATAACATCGAAAATGCAAAACACTGAAAACCCAAAACAACGAAACCTCAGAACACTGAAACTTTGTTTCATAAGATTGAAAACTACAACACACATGTTAATAACATCATCTCCAGCTATAACACCACCAAACTAACAAACACACTTTTTACTACCCCCCCACACCGCCTATAAATTAAACATACCAACTCCAAGATCCCACTGCAGTGGATAAAAGTTAATTTCCTAACCCCACAGTAACATGATCACCATACAGAATGTAAAGATATGGATATGTTGTTTTCATGGAAGTTAAGTTAGTGTTCTGAGAAGTGCTGGGAGAAGTGACTAGGGGAAAAAGTGTTTATTTTACCTAGATGTATGTGTTTTAGGCTATACAGATAAGTGATTTAGACATTCCCCCAGATTCATAAAGCTTGGCTGAAGTCCGGGGTAACGCTTGCGCCAGCCGTGCGGCATAGATGTGGAGTAGTCGCGCCATATGCATATTAATGAAGGCACGCAGCCGCCACAGCCACGTGCATAGGAAACGTGCTCGAGTGCAAGGGGTGTATCGAAGTTGCGCAGGGAGGCATGTCAATGTTGGCTTTCGAGGAGCAACCTAAACTGCTGAATATTATATTCCGCCAGCAATAGTAATCATACCTATCAGTGTCCGTGGAGACTGAAACGTATGCAAAGCAGAGTCCCTGCGAACAGAAAATGAAGACTCAAACACAAATGCATGGTAGGGAATAACGGGTCCCTACCCTTGAAAAAATGACAGGAAAACAGTGTGCCTGTAGTCCAACGTAGTGTTGATAGCTATACCACGTGGAAGTGAAATGTAACAGATGTTAGTGCACTGCCAGTAGGTACGTCCAGTCCAACGGAGAGGATCACCAGCCGACCCATAATTTGAGGGAGGGAACATAGCTGTGCAGATGTGTCCATAACAAAATACACGAGGAGAAATGTAGATATAGGTAGTGACCGTATGTCTGAATCATATCCCACAAGCCATGTAATAGTCACATACAAAAGGTATGTCTGTATTTCACATACCAAATGTGATAGGAAATAGCATATGCATGTAAACGAAACAGAAGGAGCATATAAACGAGCCATAACAACACGGACACATGTAGGCCGAAAGGAACAGTATGATCCGTACCATCGCCCAAGATTACCACCTGTCCCACTTTGCGAGCGACAGTCCCTCTGTTGGCAGATGTGTCCTGACACAAACATGTAAAACTGGCAAATGTCCAGAGAATATAGGACATAATTCCTCCGTAGACATCATGCAATAGTTGCATTAAACATATTTCACTGGACGTATAATACATAAATGTCATAACAAACAGAATAAGATACCGAAATGCTACAAGAATAAGCTTAGATTTAGGCAAGAATTGTAAGTTCTATCTGCCGAACTGACCGTGGGTATGTGTCGGCCTGTAAAATATGCTGTGTTCACCGCAACTGTCACAGTAGGGTTGCCACCCTTACAAATGACCAAAGTGGGACATGTTTGGTACAGACATCAGACTGTACAGGCTGACACATACCCACGGCCAGTACAAAGGACAGAACATAACTGTTTTGCTTACAGAAAAGCGTATTCCTGTAGCATTTTAGTTGCTTATTCTGTTTCTCATAACAGTCAGGTATTTCAGATACAGAATTAACTGTTTAATGCAACTATCACATAAAATATAAGAAATATGTTTGTCCTAAAATCTCTGGACATTTGCCATGTTGACAATTACATGTCAGGACACAACTGCCCAAAGAGGGACTGTCCCTCGCAAAGTGGACAGGTGGTAACCCTATGTCACACTGTGGCCAATTGAAAAGTTGGAAACACAACCGTTGACTGTGGGGAGGCAATGTCCACAACAGTCGGACATGTGTAAGGAATAGCTTGGACATAGGAAAAGGTGCCATCCTACCAATAAGTAGAACAGGCTAGCAAAATCCGGAAGGCAGCTGTATAATCCGAACGTGTATGTGACACAGTCGAATGGGTAGTACCCGGATACACCAACCAAGTAATGAAAGTGAAGTAAGGGCGTGTACATGTGCGTGAGGTATAGCATGTGGAAAGCAAACATGGCAGGGTAGTCCACACAACCATAAAGGTACCCGACACATGTAGGGTAGTCAATGTGTAACTCTGGCCGTGTCATGGGCCAACAACCAAAGTAGTGCTTTATGGGGTGTGAGTAATTCGTGTGTGAGGGGTGTGTGTTTAATGGTAAATTCCTCAAAGGCAATACTTGTGTCGTATGCAGAAAAGGTGAACCGGAGGTGTATGAGGGGGCAGCGGGTGAAGTGGAAAGAAACACAACCTCATGTAGAAACAGCTGCAAGACAAGCAGACAGGTCATAGTGTAGAACACAATCCCACAAACATATGAATATGGAAATATGCGAGACAAATGTATAGATATGGCACCGTCACATACCCACAGATGGGTCCTGATGGAACTGAATACTAGCAAGAGTCAAAAGTTTTCAGCCATAAGACACAAAAGTTCATCACAAAACGCCAACTTTAATAAACGAAGCTTTCGGGTTCTCTACCCTTCATCAGCATATACAGTCATCTTGTAACTACATTTATATAGAGGTTTAATTAAAGTCACATGATAATACCAGCCACTAAGAAATCACACTAATAAAATTTGCACAATGCAGTTTAACTTTAAAATAATACCAACCATTATATTCAACTTTAAGAAGTTACATATCAATATTCATATGGGGTATCAAAATAATAAATAAAATATACTCAAAATATACATATAAAAAACTATTAATAAATCATTTTATCATAAATTATCATGCTGTCGTTTAACCAGTATAGGTTTTATACTGATAGCATTATTAAGGCCAGGACTAACATCAGCCTGCAGTCTTATTATCCACTGTAATTCTTTAATTTCCAATGTATTATTTAAATCACCACCTCTTACACCCAAATCTACTGTGTCTATACATCTAAACTTGAATCTATGTGTTGTGTTCTCCATAATATGCTTATATAAAGCATTTGTTTGAATTTTTCTATTAATTTCTGATTTATGCTCGACAACACGATCTTTCAGTCTTCTTGTTGTCTTACCCACATAAAATTTTTCACAACAATTGCAGGTAGCAAGATACACAAGTTGGGATGTATTACAGGTGGCTTTACATTTAAAAACATAGCTAACATTACTTATTGGGTGCCTAAAGCATTCATTTGCTTCTAAAATATCATCACAACAGCTACAATTATAACATTTAAAAGTTCCTAATTTAGTTTACTTTACTTTAGTTTACTTTTGCCAATATAGTTCTCTACTATTGGGAAAAGAACTACACATTAAATGATTCAAATGACCTAAACAAACGTAAAATGCTAAGCAAGGTTTGTTGATGATTGTTTTTTTGTCTGGGAAGGGACGGAATATGAGCTAAACACCTATCTATCCTACTTGAACAGCACAACACCATTTTTTAAATTCAAGATGAATTATTCAATCCAAAGTATAATATATTTAGATGTAAAGATTTATAAAAAAGATCGAAAACTTGAAACAATGATACATAAAAAAGATGTACATGTGATGAGGTACTTAAAGAGAACCAGCATGCACCCAACACACATATTTGGAGGCATAGTTAAGTCACAACTCATTAGAGTGAGTAGACTGACAACTGAATATGACCTGTATGTAAATGAAATAAAAGAAATGAAGGAAGAATTTAAAAATGGTGGGTACTCAGAAGTTATGATAGAAAAATATATTGAGGAAGTGAATAAGGGTAGAAATCAAGAATATAAACCAATATTTAATTCTGTGGCATCAGAGACACTAGTTCGGTCAGAATCACAAATAAAGATAAAATACGACAAAATTAGATACGTAACTACATACAATGGATATAGTTACAGAATTTGCAAAATTATAGAAAAAAATTGGCCGATTTTAATGGCTATGCCGGAAATACAAAAAATAGTAGGATCAAAACCTAGTTTTGCGTATAGGAATCAACAATCATTATAGCAATAACCCACGCCTGGGTGTGGGTAATGCTAAATTTACCCACGGTTGGCGTGGTTTGGTCCCGAGGGACCAAACAAAGCCAACCGTGGGTAAATTTAGCATTACCCACACCCAGAAGTGGGTTATTGCTATTATATGACATTATTTAAGAAAAGAAACTGTTACTTTTCTTAAATAATGGCATAGTATAATGCCTGTTTACTGCCCTTCCGCAGATGTCTGGCATCCGCAGTTCTGATGTACTGCGCAGTACATCAGAGTTGTAAAAGCAACGGAGAAAGCAAGATCTCCGCTTTTATCTCGCTATGTTAAATGAGTTTAACATAGCGACAGTTTTAAAATAAGCAACGACATCTCCGTTGCTTATTTTAACTGTCTCGCCATGTTAAACTCATTTAACATAGCGAGATTTAAAAGCAACGGAGATCTTGCTTTCTCCGTTGTTTTTTAACACTGTTCGCTATGTTAAATGGGTTTAACATGGCGAGACAGCTTTAAAATAAGCAACGGAGATCTCCGCTGCTTATTTTAAAGTTCTCGCCATGTTAAACCCATTTAACATAGCGAGACAGTGTTTAAAACGAGTTATACTAATGGAAAAAGTCCGGCGACGGACCTTTTTCCATTAGTATAACTCGATTTACAATGGGCACGCTGGCCAATCAGCGTGCACGTTTTGGGGGGATCATGGTATAATAAAAAGTATTTTGTGTTATAAGGATTTTAATAAACAAGTGTGCTTAACACAAACTAAATTAGGAACTTTTAAATGTTATAATTGTAGCTGCTGTGATGATATTTTAGAAGCAAATGAATGCTTTAGGCACCCAATAAGTAATGTTAGCTATGTTTTTAAATGTAAAGCCACCTGTAAGACATCCCAACTTGTGTATCTTGCTACCTGCAATTGTTGTGAAAAATTTTATGTGGGTAAGACAACAAGAAGACTGAAAGATCGTGTTGTCGAGCATAAATCAGAAATTAATAGAAAAATTCAAACAAATGCTTTATATAAGCATATTATGGAGAATACAACACATAGATTCAAGTTTAGATGTATAGACACAGTAGATTTGGGTGTAAGAGGTGGTGATTTAAATAATACATTGGAAATTAAAGAATTACAGTGGATAATAAGACTGCAGGCTGATGTTAGTCCTGGCCTTAATAATGCTATCAGTATAAAACCTATACTGGTTAAACGACAGCATGATAATTTATGATGAAATGATTTATTAATAGTTTTTTATATGTATATTTTGAGTATATTTTATTTATTATCTTGACACCCCATATGAATATTGATGTGTAACTTCTTAAAGTTAAATATAATGGTTGGTACTATTTTAAAGCTAAACTGTATTGTGCAAATTTTATTAGTGTGATTTCTTAGTGGCTGGTATTATCATGTGACTTTAATTAAACCTCTATATAAATGTAGTTACAAGATGACTGTATATGCTGATGAAGGGTAGAGAACCCGAAAGCTTCGTTTATTAAAGTTGGCGTTTTGTGATGAACTTTTGTGTCTTATGGCTGAAAACTTTTGACTCTTGCTAGTATTCTGACAAAACAACGAACCAAATCGCAGTGGACGTCCATAGGAGGTGATTATACCAGCCTTGTTCGTATTGTACCGTTACTAGTACTACATTGACTGCCATTACTATCTCGTGATAGTCTAAAATCTGCATACTTTTTTACTAAAGATATGACTTCCGCTATAAAACGGCTGTTAACTAAATCAAGTAATCCGTTACTACAGCTCCACAATCAGTCAGTAAAATCTTCGAATCTGATTGTGGCTAACGAACTAAATGAACTGCATAAATTGTTGAATGTGCTTGAAAAGAAAGCTACTACTTATAAGCAGTTGCAATGGCAGAGATTTAGTTTCACGGCTTATCTGGATTTAGGCATAGCACCTCGAGGTCTACGGGTGCTAAAAATGCCGTCTTACGGTAATACATATGAGGAATTACTAACTAAATGGCAACAGCTTAATCTGGAATTAAGCGCTAGTTACATGCGCTTAATGAACGAATTTTTTGAAGATGTTGAACACTCGTTACTTGAAGAGATAGTTACAATAGAAACACAAATTCTTGATATTTTAAAAGGGGACAATACAAATGATAATTATCAAACATTCCTGGAGAAAATACGTTTACTTGATAATAGACTGGAAGTACAAAAAAAGCGCAAATTGCAAAGGGACATAGAGGATTACAAAAATGGTCATATTTTTTCATGGCCGAAAACTGAATATAAGCGTTCAAATATACTCAGTAAGCCATATCGGGAAACTGAGGGTAATAATAAGAGAGGAACTCAGCTGCTTGATAAACTTGACACTTTTGAACTTCCCTCCACACCAATGGAGCAACCGACGAATCAACAAAATGAATTACAACAAGATGTACAGTCGACGCCCCAACGTCATGACGAGCCACGTGGGATAGGGGAGGCCACAACAGCTGCATCTAGCGTGGGCAGCAAGAGTGCAACTACCTCTAATGCTGTGAATATGGTACCACATCAGATTGATACACAAAAGAAAAGACAAACGGACATATCGGCTTTTTTACCGTTCCGTTTAAATCAGCCGGAGAAGGTGATACCGCACAGGGTGCGGACAGAGAGAAGCCCAATGCAGAAAACAACACAGCAACTGGTACAGGGAGCGAAAAGGAAGAACGACAGCCCGAAGAAAATGAACAAGACACCTCGCAGGTGATTGATGTGGTGCCAATCTTTATTGAAGGTACTGTGAATCTAACTAAAAGATGTTTCCCTGAAGAAAATTACAGCTTATTGAGTAAAGGTTTAAAATTTATTCCCTTTACTATGGACAGTTTGGTAAACATGATAATAGATTTAAAACTTTTTGCTAGAAGTTTAATGTTGAAACTTTTATTCCCCAATTCTGTTATTAATAATAACTGTTATAAGAAATTGAGTGTGTTTGTTCCACAGTTATCACCTGTGATAGTAGCATTTATGAACATAGTGGAAATAGAATTAAGGGCAATGTATACCGGAAAAAGTGAAAGGAAGTATAATCTGACGTATAATGAGTACAAAACTTTGACATCTTTAAAAAATAACAACGAGATAATAATTAAGCAGGCCGACAAGGGTGGGGCAACTGTGATAATGGATCGGGCATATTATATGAATGTATTCAACACATTTCTTTCCGATGCTACAACATTTCAAAAAATTTCATTTCTGGAGGTGAAAAACCAGATAATGCAAGTTAATATGCAGATATACGAAATGCAATTAAATGAGCAAATATCACTAGAATTATTTAATTACTTTTCTGTCCCATGTCCCAGGATACCGCAAATTTATGGTATACCAAAGATACACAAGTCACTTTTAAATCCCCCACTGAGACCAATTGTCTCAGGAAAAGGGTGGGTAACAGAACCCATTTCTAAGTACTTGCAAAAAGAGTTATCTAAGCTTTTGTCCCACTGCACCACTGTCATAAAGGATACTATACATTTTTTACATAAATTAAATGACTGGTATACAAACGTAAAAGAAAACAGTATATTCGTAACACTGGACGTGGAGTCGTTATTTACAGTAATACCTATTGACTATGGTGTGGAAGCTGTGAGGATGCTTTTACTGATGTATTCTGTAGTTCAGCCCAGTGAAATTGAAAACTTATGTTCACTACTAGACTTAGTGTTAACAAAAAATGTGTTTATCTTTGATGGTGTACCATATAGGCAACTAACCGGTGTAGCCATGGGGATATTGGTGGCAAATACTTTTGCCAATATAGTTCTTTACTATTGGGAAAAGAATTATATATTAAATGATTCAAATGACCTAAACAAACATGTAAAATGCTATGCAAGGTTTGTTGATGATTGTTTTTTTGTCTGGGAAGGGACGGAATATGAGCTAAACACCTATCTATCCTACTTGAACAGCACAACACCATTTTTTAAATTCAAGATGAATTATTCAATCCAAAGTATAATATATTTAGATGTAAAGATTTATAAAAAAGATCGAAAACTTGAAACAATGATACATAAAAAAGATGTACATGTGATGAGGTACTTAAAGAGAACTAGCATGCACCCAACACACATTTTTGGAGGCATAGTTAAGTCACAACTCATTAGAGTGAGTAGACTGACAACTGAATATGACCTGTATGTAAATGAAATAAAAGAAATGAAGGAAGAATTTAAAAATGGTGGGTACTCAGAAGTTATGATAGAAAAATATATTGAGGAAGTGAATAAGGGTAGAAATCAAGAATATAAACCAATATTTAATTCTGTGGCATCGGAGACACTAGTCCGGTCAGAATCACAAATAAAGATAAAATACGATAAAATTAGATACGTAACTACATATAATGGATATAGTTACAGAATTTGCAAAATTATAGAAAAAAATTGGCCGATTTTAATGGCTATGCCGGAAATACAAAAAATAGTAGGATCAAAACCTAGTTTTGCGTACAGGAATCAACAATCATTAAAAAGTATTTTGTGTTATAAGGATTTTAATAAACAAGTGTGCTTAACACAAACTAAATTAGGAACTTTTAAATGTTATAATTGTAGCTGCTGTGATGATATTTTAGAAGCAAATGAATGCTTTAGGCATCCAATAAGTAATGTTAGCTATGTTTTTAAATGTAAAGCCACCTGTAATACATCCCAACTTGTGTATCTTGCTACCTGCAATTGTTGTGAAAAATTTTATGTGGGTAAGACAACAAGAAGACTGAAAGATCGTGTTGTCGAGCATAAATCAGAAATTAATAGAAAAATTCAAACAAATGCTTTATATAAGCATATTATGGAGAATACAACACATAGATTCAAGTTTAAATGTATAGACACAGTAGATTTGGGTGTAAGAGGTGGTGATTTAAATAATACATTGGAAATTAAAGAATTACAGTGGATAATAAGACTGCAGGCTGATGTTAGTCCTGGCCTTAATAATGCTATCAGTATAAAACCTATACTGGTTAAACGACAGCATGATAATTTATGATAAAATGATTTATTAATAGTTTTTTATATGTATATTTTGAGTATATTTTATTTATTATCTTGACACCCCATATGAATATTGATGTGTAACTTCTTAAAGTTAAATATAATGGTTGGTACTATTTTAAAGCTAAACTGTATTGTGCAAATTTTATTAGTGTGATTTCTTAGTGGCTGGTATTATCATGTGACTTTAATTAAACCTCTATATAAATGTAGTTACAAGATGACTGTATATGCTGATGAAGGGTAGAGAACCCGAAAGCTTCGTTTATTAAAGTTGGCGTTTTGTGATGAACTTTTGTGTCCTGATGGAACTGACCATAACAAATGCAGCACACCTGGATGTATCATAGCCTATCCAGCATACCCTCCACAACACACAACCTGCCACCATACCAGAACGTCCACCAAATCCAGCCGTACGTGGTCCACTGGTTTGTTGCAGAAACAGCTACACACAGTGACCCCTACGCATAGGTAGTAGGTATTGTCACCCTAGGCAGTGTCAGGATTGCAAACCATGTATCCCCTGCAGGTAAAACCCCTGCACATTTTCGTGAAGCCACAAAAATCTTCGTTATCTAACTTGTTTTGGACTTGTCCAATTTTTGGGATATCCCTCATGGGATGACCAGCTGGTATAAATAGTAGAATGGGTATGACAACATGATGTGCAATCCAGTAGATATCTGGACACAAGTCAGAACGTGCAGTGGAGGTCCATGACACTGTCCAGCCCTAAGTGGGCATGCATAATCTACCACCCAGGATATAATACCTTCCCGTGACACACGTGTCCAGACATGAATAGGAGGGAGAATATAATGCACACATTTGCAAAGTGGAAAACGGCATGAGGGCGAGGAAGACACTTACGTAAACAGGTCAACCCTGATCAAGTGTGAGGGACACTGACTGTGTGCAGTCGTGACTGACCATACCTGTCAATCTGTGTGAGCAAGATATCTGGACAGAGCCGTGAATATAAGTGAGACAAAGGTCCAAAATCAGGGACAATCTGTAAACATATCTCTTAGAAACATAGAATTTGATAGAATAACAGTTTGCACATTGGCATTAATGTCTGGAGTATGAAGTCTGAAACCCAACTGTCTGTCAGCACGTTCCGACTGCAGTCTTTAATGCTGAGCTACTGCTGTGCCAGAACACAACAGCGTATTACAGAGGTCCGTGCCATACCACTCAACTGTCCGGATATTCGCAGAATGACTAGGGTCATCACCTGTTCCACTTTGCGAATAACAGTCCCTCTGTAGGCAGTTGTGTCCTGTGAAAAAAATCAAGACATAGCAAATGTCCTGAGAGTTTAGGACAATGTTATTTCCTAATTTACTTTAATAGTCACATAAAACAGTTATTTTATATATGAATCCTCAATATGTTATGTGAAGTAGCATAAGCAATACAAATGTTACTAGAATAAGCTATTATATGTACAAAAAAAGGTTAACATTCTGTACTATGCACGGCTGTAGGTATGTTTTGTCCTGGAAAATCTGACATCTCTACAGAACATGTCCCACTTTGGGCAGTCAAAAAGGTGGCAACCCTAAGAATGACCACAGGTTCGCCCCATAGTGTTGTTGTGTGCCTCCGACAATCTGCACCAGTGTGGTAAATAGCTGAGGATTGACGTCACTAAATAATGAGAAATATCCTGAGTATAAGATTCCACAACCTGCAGAAAAGTCATGCTAATGCAAAACCTAGCATTCTATCAACGTTCTAAGCTTGTATGAGCAATCCTTAAAATGTGTCCCTAATTGTCCCCACATTGTGTATGTTTTGTGCAGGTTTGGTGCTCTAAAAGGTTGAGAGGTATGGTCCATACATATTTACAGGAACAGCCCTTCACAATTGTGTAATGTACAACTGCGTACCTGTAGTCACTTCATGTCCAAAAATAATAATCCCCGTATTACTATATACAGGTAATAGTCAAATGTGAATGGGAACACCCTTCACCGTGGAGTATGGACTGTAACAACCCCACCCATAATATGTAATGCCAACAGAATAAGCTGCTGACAGGTGCCCAAACACCTGTGTCTAGAAACACAGGTAAAACTTCAAAATAGGGACATAATCCCTGTCCATATGCTTCGTCTGACATTTGACCTCGGCCTGGGAAGTTCCGTGCACCAGGTGGACAAGCCTAAACCCAGATCACTACATGAACACCCTGAAAATCAAAGACCTGTATGTGGCTGGACTATATACCTTGGTGTTCTGCATATCCTCAGAGTGATTAACAATGCAGCCGGAGTCCACAGCAGTAGGCAATAGGAAATGTGTAATATGTAGTACCGCCTTTTTCCCAGCAGGAGAATGGATGCCTGTGTCGTAGGTGAAGCGGTGAGGCGTATGTTGATGTAGCTAAGTACTATGGGTATGCATATCAATGAGGGAGAACACCAACAGAATAGCGGTTCCGGTATCCGGCCAACGTGAATGCAGTCCCGGTTGACCTACAACCACTGCACATATAACTTGAAAGTGTAATGAAAGCGTTCGTGCTGTACACACATTCAGATATGTAAAGGTGAATGCGTGTTTCGCAGTAGTCCGTAAACTGGAATACAGATATGAAACTGTTACGGTCAGAATTATGAAAGTTCACGGAAGCACAATTATCTATGAAACATATGTAACCCACAATAAGGATATGCAAGTGCACCTGCGCGTGTGTAATCTGCTCACAGAATAGAAAATGAATGGTGTTTTCCCCATGTTCTATGTACATGGCTTATACCTGTTAACCTCGTAAAGTACGAAACCGGACAAAGCCATGACAACTACTGGTACAAATAGGGACAATCCCCAGATATTGCCTAACCAACATAGAAAGTGGATAGAATAGCAGGTGTGTCACTAGCATGGATTCTCTGAAGGGTATGAAGTCGTAACCTGAAATGTTTGTCATTATTTACCAACGTCAGTTTTTAATGATATGCCACTAACTTGCCAGATAGACACAAGGTTATGAAAAACAGACCACAAATAGGGACAATCCCCAGATATTGCCTAACAAACATAGAAAGTGGATAGAATAACAGGTGTGTCACTAGCATGGATTCTCTGAAGGGTATGAAGTCGTAACCTGAAATGTTTGTCATTATTTACCGTCAGTCTTTAATGATATGCCACTAACTTGCCAGATAGACACAAGGTTATGAAAAATGGACCACAAATATGGACAATCCCCAGATATTGCCTAACAAACATAGAAAGTGGATAGAATAACATGTGTGTCACTAGCATGGATTCTCTGAAGGGTATGAAGTCATAACCTGAAATGTTTTTCATTATTTACCAACATCAGACTTTATAGATATGCCACTAACTTGCCAGATAGACACAAGGTTATGAAAAACGGAGCAAAGATAAGAGGCAAACAGCTGTACATGCAGCGGAAATCTGTACAGTTGAAAGGTATGATATGGAGATATATATACACATATATCCACAGACATAATCCAAAGCAAATTACGAGATGAGGAATGTACAGACATATGTATATATGTACAGATATATATATCTATACACACACGATACATGAATAGATATATACACAACAAACATATGTCCCTGTACATATAACACATGTACATAAATAGGTCACGGTATAGCTAATATGGATAGACAGACAGACATGCATGAAAGGAGAATACACCGATGGTTTCCAAACCATTTCCCGGAAAGTACCAGTGTGACAGGGCCTGCAAGTTCTACACATTAAACATGAATATAGGTGTCCTTTGCAGGACCCCAAAAATTGATCCGTATGAAGTGCAAACCGTCATTGATGCTAAAGACGTCACAGCTGCAACTATGGTATAGCTGTACATGCAACAGTAGCAGGTGCAAGGGTAATAACACATAGGTCGATTGAATGTATGACGTACGAGCTGATATCTGCAGAGTGGGGAGTGCTCAGAAGTGTCCTCACACTTTATTATCACTCACATTAAACATGTCTAATGGGTACTGTGGAGGTGTGTCAGGTATGGGAATCATGGGTATGCAGAATTGGGCCAAGGTGTTGGTTGGCACAGATCTATTAGGTACGCCCCATGGGAATGATCAATATACCTATGTGGGTATAGCACACTCCTATATTCACCAAAAAGGTGCAACCCATACAGTGGATATTGTGTAAACCATTGGGGGAAGATGTAGGGACCTATATCAGTGTCATGTAGGTGATTATCATGGATGGACACTCATACAACCAAGATGGTAACCATACCTGCCAGAATGTCAGAATAAGACAGCTGGACTAAGGCATAGTACACGACAGACAAATAGGGACTATATTAAATATACCTCAGACAAAGTCAGACCATTGATAGAATAATTGCGTAATCAGGAATACGAATGTTATGAGAGTTAGTAATCATGAAATAGAAATGTCAGTCATGATTACCTAACCACACAGTCCGTCATGGCTTGCCAGAAGTCTATCAGAAAGGCACATTATCATGACAAATGTAACAGAATCATAGGTCAAACCCCAGGGCGTATACCCATAATGTGTACAGGTGAGAGGTATGAAGGTAACCCGTCCTAATGAAATGTACAGAACTAGTGATACTAGGTGGACAGGTGAGAAGAAAGACTTCAGGACAAATGACAAAACGTACAAGTCATAAGCATGTTTGTCCACAAATGTGAATTACAATGTATGGCCTGTGAAAGTCAATGTGGAAGGTTAATAGACTCAAACGACATGTGTCCCTCAGGGTGTCATGCAGTGTCACCGATACAGTGTCCAGTCCCCCATACTCGTACGTGAGCTCTGCCACTGACGAAAAGTGCAAATACCGACGTATACATAAGGTACATGATGGAATAAGTAGTGTGGATAAGCACCTGTTGGCCTGTGTGAGGAATATAACCCAGTGGGTGGGTGTGTCCTGCAATAGGAATGTAATGGTAACTGGCCTGTGATGGCGCCATGTATTGTGTATATTGACGTAACTGTACGAATGTGCAGATATATGCCTCATATGTGTGGTGTGCTCCTCTCACAATCTGTACCTGTCTGCCAAATACCTGAGAACTGACGTCATTAAATAATGATAAACATATGTGTTTAAGATGCCAAATCCCTCAGAAAGGTCATACTAATGCAAAACCTATAATACTGTCAACTATCTACGTTTGTAAGAGCAATATGTAGAATCTGCCCCTATCTGTCCCCCCAGCATGTTAGGCTTTGTACAGATGTTTTGCACTAAGAGGTTGATATGTATGATCAGAAACAGATACATGTCTGAGGAAACAGCATTATCAACCGCAAGATAACGCAGAAGGTATGAAAAGTGCTGCAGTAGGAAGTTCATCCGCAGGTATGTGCTGACATGTCAAATGACACAGCAGTCTACAGGAAGTACCTATAGGGTGTCACCTTTACCAATGATGACAGTGGAACATACCCACAGCCATGCATACACCACAAATAGACATAGCACACAGCAAAGCCTAGGCCATGATACACGAAGCCTCCGGCGTGTATGGATTGAGTGAGAGTACAGCAAGGAAAGATGACTGCCAGGCCATTCAGCAAACACCTGCAGGGGCCATAAGACCGCCAGAATACCTAACATTGCACGGACAATGTTAGGATTTGCAACATACCCCATTTGTATGTGTAAGCTATGCAAATGAAGTAATTATAGGGTTGCCACCTTTCCAAATGGCCAAAGTGGGACATTTGTGCTACAAACATCAGATTTTGCAGGGCAAAACATACCCACGGCCAGTACAAAGGACAGAACTTCAGTTGTTTGCCTGAATAAAAGTTTATTCTTGTAGCATTTTTGTTCCTTATTCTGTTTCGTATAACATTTAGGTGCTTCAGATACAGAATAACTGTTTTATGCAACTATTACATACAATATAGGAAATAATTTTGTCCTAAAATCTCAGGACATTTGCCATTTTCTCACAATATTTTGCAGGACACAACTGCCCAAAGAGGGACTGTCCCTCGCAAAGTGGGACAGGTGGTAACCCTACGTAATTAGACGATACATGAAACAGTAAGCTGTCCGTGCAAGAGCAGAGTTATGTGCAGAAATGTACCCGGATGTTATGCGACTAACGTTTTGCATGTTGCTAAACGGAGCAATGACAGCTGCAAATACAGTATAAATACAGTCGAAGAAGCATGCCAATGTCCAAGTCCAAGGCCAGTGGCGGCTTTGTCCATTGGATATCAATGAACCAGTAGTTGTCCTCCCCCGATCCCTGGTGTGGAAGCGCAGCGCCACGAGAATGCGCTGCACTTCAAAACAATACATATGGATAATATACATACAAAATGTAGGTTTAGTTAGATGTTAGTACGCCATGCAGATGAATGGCAAGCTGGAGACAACATGGCTACTGCGTACTGGTACCTATGTGTGGAAGCACTCTGTCAGAGATGTAACGAAGCATTTCTAGGCAGGGTGAGGCAAGTGAGGCTGAGGATAGTGAATCACAACATGTCATGCCATATGGGCAAAGCATCTACAGTGTAGTGTAGGTTAAGGGGACTATTAGAGTAGAAGATAGGTGACAACAGGAGTGTGTATGTACAAAACACTGTAACCTCACCAGAGCAGTGTAACATGTGTGCTGTCAGTACTCAGTGGAAGAGGCGTGTCATGAGCTATCCTAGGGAACGTCAGGAGACTGACGGCGTACGCCATGGATACCACCGATGTGACCTGCAAACCTGCCCACAGTGTGTCTGCGCCCGTGCACGCCAGTAAGACCGAGTAAGCATGTGTGCACGCGTGTTAGCCCGTGTGCGCGTGTTGAAGAACGAGTAAGCTAGTGTACGAATGGTGAAGCCCGTGTAATGTCATGTATGCATTTGTAAGCAAGCATACATGTGTACTACACACATCACACACATACTGCACACACAGACACACATGCTGCCAATACTACACACATCAGTGAAATGGCACATGGATGGAGACTACATCATCAGAGGTAACAGTGCTGTAAACTATGCTACAGTGATGGTCATAGCTGCGATGCATCATGCCTGCTGAAGTACACCTGGAAGTAACACACTGTGTGTTAACAGCATGCTAACATCAATACAGTGGAATAAAGCCACTGTGCAGCAGCACCAGGTTAGTCAGATCCTGCATCAATGTTACACATCACAGGTGGTGGCACAGGTGACATCATATGCACAGGGTATGGTGTTAACATGTCCAGAGCTGTCATAGAGCCATCCAATGTACACGTAGGTGTGTGTGTGTGAGGGACAACGGTTATTGCATGGCCCAATGGTGGTGCAATGGGTGTGTGTATGTGATAGCCGTAGCTGTTTGTGGTAAGTGTGTGTGTCTGCATATACACAGGTACAGCATGTGTCAGCCATATACAGGAGGTTGTGGGACAGTCACAGACCGTACCTGCCAGGCTGTAGAGATCCGCATTACTGGCCATGGACACCCCTGCATACATCCAGTACAACCCAGTCCTGCACCTGTCAATGTCTACACATACAGTCCTGGGATCTGTACCACAACCTGTGGATAAATGTGCATCTGTAATATTTACCTGGGGTGCATAGAATTGACAGTTACTACAGATGGATATGAGCCATACTCACACTCCAATGTAATAACCACTGCTCACTGTTGCCGAGATCTGCATACGACCAGTCAAAGGTGCTGCACTAACATTGTTTCCAATGCCCGTGTAATACCCAGCAACACAATAACCGGTCACTACACATGTATAACCTATGATCACTACAGCACACAGTATGTGCACTATCACAGAGCCATAGCAGATGTACATACATCCAAGGTGCTCATGTACAGACAATGCAGCACAGTCAAGAGTGATAATCCCAACATACATATCTATATACAATATATATATATATATATATATATATATATATATATATATATATATATGTATATATATATATATATATATATATATATATATATAGCTATATACATACATATATCTATATAAATATATATATATATATATATATATATATACATATATATAAATGTAGATAGATACATACACACACACACACACACACACACACACACACACACACACACGTGGCAGGGTTGGGAACAGAACATAAATGTAAGCACTGTACCACACGACAGCATTACGCTGTTACAAAATGTTCTACCGTGATCAGTGGATCACATGATTCACGCAGGCACACGTCTAGCCTGCAGAAAGCAGCATCAATGGCAAAGACGCCGCATCGATGTTATGGAGAGTGAATACTGTCAAAGCAATGTACTGTTGTCATGCAGCTGGAAACACACACACACACACACTTGGCAGGGCTGGCAGTCGAACATACACCTAACTACCCTAACACACTACAGCATGACGCATGTACAGAATGCGCTACCGACATTATTAAGCACAGCAGTCCCAGAGGCAGACATGTAGGTGCGTGTCATCATCCGCAAAGGCAAAGATGTCGGTAGGAAACCGCTGTGGTGTGTGGCGTCTAAAAGCAAGACTGAGTCCCCAGGCAGACGGGAGCATGCACGCAAACACACACACACACACACACACACACACACACCGCACACACTTGGCAGGGCTGGGAGTCGAACATACACCTAACACACTACAGCATGACGCATTTACAGAACGTGCTACCAACATTACTAAGCACAGCAGTCCCAGAGGCAGACATCTAGGTGCATGTCATCATCCGCAAAGGCAAAGACGTCGGTAGCAAACTGCTGTGGTGTGCGGGGTCTAAAAGCGAGACTGAGTCTCCAGGCATACGGGAGCATGCGCGCAAACACACACACACACACACACACACACACACACTTGGCAGGGCTGGGAGTCGAACATACACCTAAATACCCTAACACACTACAGCATGACGCATTTACAGAACACGCTACCGACATTACTAAGCACAGCAGTCCCAGAGGCAGACATCTAGGTGCGTGTCATCATCCGCAAAGGTAAAGACGTCGGTAGGAAACTGCTGTGGTGTGCAGCATCTAAAAGCAAGACTGAGTCCCCAGGTGGATGGGAGCATGCACGCAAACACACACACACACACACACACACACACACACACACACACACACACACTTGGCAGGGCTGGGAGTTGAACATACACCTAACTACCCTAACACACTACAGCATGACGCATTTACAGAACGCGCTACCAAGATTACTGAACACAGCACTCCCAGAGGCATACTTCTAGGTGGGTGACATCATCCGCAAAGGCAAAGACGCTGATAGGGAATGTATGTGGTGTGAGGCATCTAAAAGCATTACTGTGTCCCCAGGCAGTTGGAAACACACACACACACACACTTGGCAGGGCTGGGAGTCAAACATACACCTAACTACCTTATCACACTACAGCATTACGCATTTACAGAACGAGCTACCGAGATTACTGAGCACAGCACTCCCAGAGGCATACTTCTAGGAGGGTGACATCATCCGCAAAGGCAATGACGCCGATAGGGAATGTATAGAGAGTGAGCAGTCTGAAAGCATATTACTGTCCCAAGGTAGACGTAGACAAACACATGGCAGTGGTGTGATCGGGGCAACCAAATATCTACGGAGCACTACAACACTATATAGATATGGGACATGCCACAGACAGTACACCCTTCAAGACAGCAACCAGTGTATTCAATGTAGGCATCCATCGAGACATTGAAAATGGACATCTGTTGCCTGGATGACCACCATCGCTATACAGGATGTCAATGGCCATGCCCACACGCTTAGTATCACACATCTGTTTGAAATGTACTGTGTGTCTATCTACACAATGGAGTACTGGGCATGCTCACACACTTAGCAGTTGCAAAGGGCCGTCTTACATGCACACGGATTCTAAACACGGAAGGGCGCAGTTTGGAATGTACTGTGTGTCCATCTACACAATGGCGTACAGGGCATGCTCACACAGCAGTTGCAAAGGGCAGTCTTGCATGCACACGGATTCTAAACACGGAAGGGCACAGTATGGTATTACTGTCCCCACGTACATGAAGGCCACTCACATGTATTGACCAGTACACACTCAGGAGCTATCACAGATGTCTCAGGTGCATATCACAGAGGTACACACCACAATCTACAATGTAGCCCTCCAACATCACCATGTCATTGGACCAGCAATACACAGCCATACATTAACACAACACTGTGTGACTCATGACCAGTGGACTGTACATAGGTCTACAGCAACTGTGCAGACTACACATGTACCGACAGGGTTCCATCATGCGTTATGCATTGCAATGATACCACTGTACATAACCAGGTCAGCTCTACATATACCAGGGGCCCTGGGTCTTACACAGCTGTGACAGATGACTGTCTCTGTACACCAACGGACACACATTTTTTGGCTATGTCATACATGTAATTGCAGTGGATATGTGCATGGACCACACACACAACACATATGTACATAGCATAGCTTTTGCTGTCCTCCATGCAGACAAGTGGCTACAGCAATCATGCGCACGCAAATGGAAGGTGGGTCCATGGCTGTTGAATGCTAACAGTACATGAGGCAGCAGTGTTGACCGAAGACACATTCCCTCTGTACTAGTTACCCATGACACCCATCATATCATACAACAGTCCATGTGTTATGTATCTGGAGCATTTCTCCTCGGGCCTCCACTGAAAACAGGCTCTGTGGAACCTAGTCGGACTTTCCCGGTCAACAAATGTTAAATAAATAAATAAATAATAAAATAATGTCAACACAAATGTCCATCAATTGCAATGCATACAAACATGGCTATATGACAGGCATGTAGGACCATCACACATGTACAGTATGTAGTGTGCATGCAGCTACCATGCATGTGCAGTAGCTGATGTAAGTAACTCATCTGTGCCTAACTACAACATGCAGTTGCAATGCAGCCCCATCACTGACACCTGTATATGGTGACATACTGACAATACGGTAGGATGTACAGCAGGTATAGATGGATGTGTGTACATAAAATGGTGATCCACCTGTGTAGATGGATGTTTGCCGGGGGCGTCTCACAGGTGTGTCACACGCCATCCTACCATTACATGTGCAAACAGTACGCTATGTTACCGTTACTTGACGGTGGAGACATAAAACCTACACAGCGGTCAGGTGTTACCGACAGTACGTCACTTGACACCTGTAACACTTACATCCTCCCGTGTGCATATAGCAGCACAATTGCTGAAGGTAGCGTTGGTACACATAATGCGGCCAATACTGCTGCATGTCTGTCAGACGTATCATCATATAGCAGGTGTATCATTCACAGTACTGCCATGTGTGTTTGCTTGTGTGACCATATATGCCACATATGGTGGGGAATACATCCCAATTGTTACACACCCCTGTACACTGTTGTAGTGATCTGTACATACTGCAGTGTGGAAAACATGACGTAGGCAGGTGTGGTGTGTGTATCACACACATCAGCTATCCATATGTGTATGACATTTGTGGTCTCCACAGTGTGTGTGTGTGTGTATGTACGTATGTAGGTATGTATGGCTGTCTGGTGCATGGAGTGAGGGTGTATGCTACCATACAGAGCACACAGGATCCCTAACCCCTCATGGTGATGCAGTCCACTACCCTGTTGATGCCATCGGTCTCAGCCGCACTGGCTACCTTTACATGTTCTTTCTCTGTGTCGCGTCATGTGGGTTCACAGTACTGTGACGGTGATGACCACATAGGTAAGGGTCCTCACCTCAACACTATGCGGTGTGCGTTATAGTGTTGTTGACCCCGTGAGTGTGTGCATGTTCCTGTAATGTGACAGGGTATTACTGCTACACAGTGAGGCCTCATGCTATCAAGTGGCCTCTAACATTATCATTGGCCAGACCGCTGTGTACAACCCCTGCACCATGTCAACATACCTGTGATGTGACCTGGTATGGATGTCACGTCTCTAGCCACTGTAGCCTATTAAACTGCCCACATGCTTCTGGATCAGTATATGTGTGGACATCTGTGTTATGTTAGACTTTCCAACAGTCAGGCTGAGGATACGTATAGCATGCTGATATTGCCATATGTGCCTGTGAGTACTCCACAGTTACATATGGGAGACTGCAAACAGTGCTACCTGTAGGCACATGCAAGTAGGCCATAAGGAGGGAACCAGGGCATCATTACCAACATGCTGTTCCTGTTGTTACCGAGACACATACTGTGAACATATAACAATGCATGCTAAACCTGTACTATATGGTATGTCTGGCGCGTGTCAACAGTATACAACTAATGTAATATACATGTCTCTCACTATTCACACACAACTAATGTAATATACACTTCTCTCACTATTCTTACACAACTAATGTAATATACACTTCTCACTATTCTGTTCACCCTGTGCATCAGACCATTTGAGCATGTCCTTGCACCAATGTTGTGGATGACAGGGATGCGGCACATGCATGTGATTTGACAGATGGCATGCAGCATGCCTGTGATACAGCAGAGGGCATGCAGCTCAGACATTAATAGTGTTAGTAAGCATACCACCCTGAGATGCACAGTATAGCAAGCAGGTGTCATATCAGTAGCCATGCAGTTCACACAATCATGGTAGTATGCATGCATCCCCGTGATACACCACGTGGACCAGAACAGGATAACAGTACACATGGCTGACGTGACCTTGACATGTAATCTGCTGACGTGTGCATTAACATGCATACATGTCTGACACAATGGTGTCCTGACACATGTACAGCATCATAATGGACATCACATTGCGGTGTTGTCTGTATGCCCTACAGATAGAATGCATATTTAGCAAATGTGCATGAGCATGGAAGGGTAGTGTGAGCCATCTACATTGCTATACAGTGTGAAGTACAGACACTGTGCCATTGCATGGCATCATGAGGCATCTATATTGCTGTACAATGCATAATATGTACACATTGCATAGCCATAACAGCATGCATACCCATGACATAACTGTGGATTGTGACCCACGATGCTGAGGTGTATACACACCAAACCATGCTGTGTCAAGTGACAGGTCACTGGAGGACCTACAGATGACACCCCTGCACAACAACTACAGGGTCTTAGCTGCCTGGCAACCATGTCCACACATAGCGGACATGTCAATTCACCATTTCCCACATGACATTGATGTACCACACACGAGGTGCACAGCTAATGGTGATGTCCTACAGCAGCAAGGGAAATGTACAGTATCTGTGGCCTGATGTGGTGTCAATGTCTGTGGAAACTGTACAGGTGACTACTGTCATGCTATGACACAGTCGGGATGTTCAACAGATCTTATATGGTAGACATCAGTGACACCTCCACTAGCTGTGCACAGGCTTTTAGGATGTCCAGTGTACCACATCAACTGTACAATCAGTCAACTAAGGCTATAATTGGACAATGTGTAGACAATGTGCAACAGGGTGTATACACATCACATCTACTGTGTGGCTATGTGTCTCTGGCCATCCCCCATGGCCATGTGTGCACATGTGTTGGCCAAATGTGTGTGATGGCCATCTATCTCACATGTCTGTGTTGTCCCATATGACATACACCCATAGATATCAGATATGTCACCATTCACAGGGCTATGCAGACAACGGGTTGTATGTTTGGTATGTGGGGTATGGGTCATGGGATAGTGTGACAATATTGCAGCCAGAACACTACGTGTCTGGGACATGTCAGATGGCACATCACAATGTGTGCAACCAATGCAGGGGCATATAACACAATGGTGACATCTGTGGGCTGCCCATATCACAGCTCACTGTGTGGTACTGTTTGCGTACCACACATGTTGTTCCAATGCATACTACATATGCCTCCATTGTAGAACACCTCCACCGTTGTATGCACAGCTGACCACACATGTAGCAATGACAACTACTGTGGTTTCAAGTCGGTGTATCATTTCATTTGTATATATTGCACATGGGTGGCCTGTGTGAATGATGGGTGATGTGACCTGTATATCATGACTGGAACAAACATCAAGTGTGCAACTGTTAACTGGCCACATGGCAAATAGATCTATGCTTTAACATGCCTGATACTGATGACAGTCTCACCTGCAATGGACTCATGTCTGTGTGGCATGCCAGAGGTACCTGTATAGGGGTGACACAGCAGTATGGACATTATCCATGGACTGTATGACAGCCACAGGGTGCACTATGCATGTTAACACATTTGCCTGTATAACAGCATATAGTATGCACATGTGTGCATACACAGGTTAGCATACTGTAGTATGCAGCATGTGTGTCCACATACCTTGCATATGTTGTTACTTTACATAATGTACAGTGACACATGCAACTAAATGGGATATAATAGCCATATGTGCAGTACTGACTTACCAGGCAACTCCAGGCTCATTGGTTGGGAGACACCCACCTCCACGATGGCAGCTAGTGTGTGTGGATGCTGTTCTGAGGGTGTCCCCAGACTGGCCAGTACCTCCTCAGTGTGTGTGAGTGGGGGCTGGGTTGGTGGCCCACCACCTGTTCCACCTTGTTCCCTGGCAATTGCAGTGGCACGCTGTTTTGCATGTCATATCAAGTCCGTGCAGTGTCTGCGCACCTGCTGGTAGATGCGGTTATGGCCACCCACATCGTTCACCCTCCTGCGTACATCCTGCCACAGGTCGTCCCGCTGCTGGGCATGCTGTGGCACATGGCTGAACAACACCTCATAGTTCTCATGGAGGTACGGGATGAGGACATCATCCTCCTGGTGGCTGTACGCTGGAAGGCGTGTACGAGGCATTATCTGTAAGACATAATGATGATGACAGGTCACAGTTTCAGAGATGTACAGAGATACTGCTGCACATACATTTCTATGACATCTAGTACATCTGCACAGTTATCTTTGAAATCATAATGACACTGACACAACTGACGTGTTTGTGTCACACACATGTAACACCCGTTATGCATTGGATATCATCACCATATATGTGTGTCACCTCATTACAGTGTTCATACTCCATGTGAATGCTGTCATGATGTGGGCATGTCTATTTGCCTGCACTGGTGTTCTTACCTATCTGCACATGCCTGGAGGTGTCCACGGTAATGCTGTTGACCTTGATGCTGTGCATATGTCACATGTCAACACAGACACAGCCTTAATGGACTTGAGCAGTGACAATGCACACATACGCATGGACACCTGTACATGCATGTGTTTTGCCATATCCATCTACACAGCACTGTACAGCTGTTCAACATCCTGCCACGGATCGCCTGTGTTGCACATGTGATAGACATGGGACAAAGGCTAGTCGGACGTCATTCGCAGGGATGGTTATCAACCATAGCATGTACGGGCAAGGTTTCCCAGCTGTAACAGACAGCCATTATGCCACCACGAGGTGCATCAGTGCCACATTACTGATCCGGACAGTTGATACTTCATCTACCATGCGGCCATCACACCATGTATGACTGGGATGACATGTGCAGCTTTGATGGACAGGGTTGCATGGTTTGGCGGGAGTATGTCACATGTATGGCACAGGGATCTGTCCAGCATGTGGCGATCCTAGTATTAGGATGGTGGCTGTCCATGACGTATGTCTTACAGATCAGGATATGGACATGTAGCATGTCCATCATCATGGTGTAGCAAATGTCTTTATGCAAGGTAGACAGCATGCTGCATAGTGGAGGTGAGGATTGTGAAGGCTGGTATCGCCCATCCACACATGGCCATTACCCCTTAAAGGTGATATGTGATCCAATATTGGTCACCCCAGTGCTGTATATGCCTGTCCAATAATCTCCGTGCTCATGGATAGCACCCTGTCATGACATGGGTACCTCGTATGACTACCCATGAGGCCTGGAGACGTCACCAAGGCAGGGAGGTGTACTGCATAGCACCATCCCTTACACAGTGTCCATAATATTGACCACAGCCTAGGTGGTAGTTAATGGGTACAGGGATGTTCAACTAGCAGTGACAATGCTATCATCCATCAGAATGTGCACATATGTCACACACCTCACACACACAGCCCATTCTGTATGTTGTTGACAACAGTGACACAGCTATTCCTCATAGGTCATGGCCATTCACATCCTTACATTCACAGATGCCTAACATTTGTCTGTGTGGTACGGGCTACAATGAGGGTGGAGTACAACACATTAACCCTGTTCTAATGTAGCTGGCACTGGTGTGATATGCACGTCACTCTGGCACCTTTTGTAGTTGTGAGTCTGTCAACAGGCCACTGGTAAAACACTCCTGTGACATACAAAGGTATTTGTAATCAAACATCCGTACTGTCTTGTACATCTGTACTGCTAACATCTACAGTGATAATGGTTCATGGACATGCACACCATACTCAGCAGGGTTATAGTGTGGTGCCACCCATTATGACTGTCGTCACCACTTGTGGGTTGATATTATCCAACACCCTATCTGTATTGTATGGTCATGCTAGGCACTTGTTCAGAACTTGTGAGCATGTCATGAGCTACTGATTAATATAGCACCCATTCCACACCATTTCCCACAGGTACACTGGCTGTCCCTAAATTTCCAGCTTGCTTATGGTACAACAGCTGTTGTACACACGTAACGCACATATCCTGTGAGACATGGTTGTATATACAGGCATGTCCAACTGTCACGTACCAGTGCTATTGCCTATCTATATGATGGATATGTCATACATGTGGCAAGAGAGCAATTGTCTCATGTACACATTCAATGCTCACCTCCCAACATACGACACTACAGCCTGTGGAGGATGCACTTATGCAGCCCTGCTGGGGGTAATGCTGTCACCAACCCTGACTGCACCTGACAGTCATGTGGGGATGTGTAACATTCACAACACACCCCACTCATCACTTAGTCTCACATGATCTCCACCACAGGCCACACATACGAGGACAACTTGTGCAGTACCTCTCCATACTCTGTGTAGGCACCAGAGGCAGCCCCCATCATGGCACACAACATCACCAACTTATAGCCCACAGACTCATGTGTGCCCATCACATACAGCCAATAGGGTGTTATAACATACACAACACACCAGTCATAGGTGACTCTGTAGGCGGTCACACTGCAGTTCCACACAGCAGGCTACACAAGGCGATAGTCGCTTACATCTTGCTGTCGGGTAACTGGTTCTGCAACATAACCTATGCACCCATGCCACACCTCACCAGGTACGACGTGACTGTCATTCTTCATGTTAGTGTGACTGTCCTGAGATGCCACTTCACAGACTACGTGTGCAGGGACATGCAATAGCTCACCAGTCTTGTAGCCTTGAAGGTGCGGGCCTACCCCTGGGGAGCATTATGCATTCATCCGGACCCGTTACCACTGTACAACGACTGACTGTGTCACTTCAACAGTTGCCTATGCTTCTGCTGTCATTCCACAGGCATCTGGTATCTGTCCGCTTTGACTGACCTGGTCAAACACAGTGCTTTGGCACAGATGACCTGCACCTGTCAGTCCTGGGAGTACAGATCACATGTAAGGCTCTTGCTGCTTCTATACTGCCTGTCTTGCACAGTTTCCAATAACAGTCACTGGCAGAATGGGAACTGGCAAGCAAGACATGGGGTCATGTGACACAATGCTTGCATCTTCCTCTGTGACACATGCAGGCAAGGCACACCTTATAATGCACCACTCCAATATCTCTGCAGTGACTGGGGCCTGCCTCTAGGCTCTGCAGAGCACACCTGCAATGACAGGTTATAGACAGACCATACCTTTCAGGCACATACCTGGACCAGCACACCCACAGCTGAGGTGTTCCCATATCCCAATATGTTGTACACACATCCTGGCTAGTTACTTAGCACAATGCATCAGAGGTGCTCCATGTGCAACTAACTCTATCCGGAACTGTTATACACATTGTAACAAGCTACAGATTCAACAACATACCCCACGGTTACCAGACCTCATTTGTTGGTGTACTGGGCAGTAAGGCTCAGACAGCTACTACTGATGTGTGACTGACACTACCCCACACTTAACTGGGATAGCCACTCTTGTACCGACACATCCATGAGTCATAACCTCCACTCGGCTGGATCAACCCATACACACCACCTCCAAGACCAACATTAACCTTGACATGAACACTACCAACATGTGACTGGTGTTCCACACCTGGGGTTATCCCCTCATAGGTGGATTCCGAATATATGCTAATCAACCTTGTTAGCCACATCCCGGCACCCCACCCTTCACAGCATACAAAGTACATGAGTACTACAACACCTACTACAGACGTCTTATGACAGCGGTTGTTAACGTCATGACACCTGTGCAGATGGGCAATGCACATACAAATGCTGAAACATACCCCAGTGCACTTCATTAGCACGTACACGACTGCATGGATCATGCTATTCCACACAGAGCCATGATGGTACACACCAGATAACAGACGCCACTCTGGTGATCAAGTTCCTTGGACATAATGTACAACAACAGGTGGAGGCTGTTGCACAGTGGTGTACAATCCCATGGGTGGGGTAGCTCACTGGTCAGCCTCGGTAGGACCACGGGATCCCTCATCACATACTCCAAGACTAGCTACATAAACATTACTGCGACACATTCCGGGGTGTACCACAAGGCATTATGGTGGTATGTCAGTAGTCGATGGCAACACCCACATCTGCTCTCACATACAACAGTCACTCAGGAACATTACAGACCCAGGTGATGTTGGCAACATGCTGGTGGATGGATTCAATGCTAACATTACACCCTCTCACTCACTACAGGGCCACAATCCATGCAGGAACATTGCGGTGTCCCTGCAGTCACACCTACACAGTACTAACCTGCACTGTATATGTCCCGGGACACTGGCCCCATGTCACCTTCCAAAGTCCCAGGCTGTGATTTCCACAAACCTCTGAATGACATGTCTCCCCACTAGGCCACCATATCCAGTAATAGCCTTGTATCAGACATTGTGGCCCCTGAATGGCACACAGCAACATTTATCACACTCCACACAGGTGTTACCACAATGCACGAGTGGGACTGTAGTCCTACACACCTGACTGGACTGTTCTGCACGGCTATGGGGCGCATCATCAAGGACGTCATTCACAGAGACATTGTTGGGCTCCGGTCCTTTGATGCCACCCGGGTAGGACTTGTTAGGGCCAGAGCATGGCCCCTACACCTGGTGGACTCCTTTCATATAGTTAACAGGGTAGTTGATGGTGGTACAGGAGTCCACACATCCTACATTGTCCTCTCATTGCCTTTCAGCACCGTTCTCCATTCTGGTATTGACAACATACACATCCACCTGCACATCGTACCCTGTGTCTCAGGATGTTATGCAACGTGGCTCATGGACAGGACACACACAATGAGGGTAGGATACCATAGTACCTACTGCATTTCAGTTACATTTGGCATACCACAGTCCTCAATCATTGGGCCCCTCATGTTCAGTATATGCTTCCCTGAGGTACAGGCTAGCACAGTGGGACTTTCCCTGCCTAGCTTTACAAACCCCTGCATACAAAGCACCATGATTGATCCACCAGCTGATACTGACTCCATCCATACGGGTGAAACTGTGACAGATACCTGATATGAATATCATGCCTCAAGCTGCATGACACAAGGTGCATGAACATCACCTTTGCATTACACCATTCACCCACTGACTATCACATAGGTGGTAGTCCCCTACATACATGTCACATTGTACATGTTTGTAGTACACACATATGCCGCACCCACTCCTGTGGTTACCGTATTGCCACTGTGGCATGGATATCCTTCTACGTGGCCACACTTATCTGTACTGGGTGTATAGCTGGTACATAGGCACCCATTGTACCTCTGAACTCAAGACTTCTACACACATTCAAGGGTACACCACCCCATTTAGGGTGTACCTTACACAACAGCTACAGCTTTACATACCACACCATTAACACGCCATGACATTTATTGAGCTCTGACAGTTAAAGTATGCGGCTGAACTACGGACACCACGTCTGTACACATTTGCATACTACATACTCAGGGGTGACCTCTGCTGAACAGACAGGGCCCATGTCCACAACAATATTAATGGATATACTCCACATACGCGACATAAGCAGAAGCCACTGTGAGCAACATGCTCATGGATATGTGCACACACGCAACAATGAGTGGGATGTGCTTGAGGGTTACATTCCCAAACTGGACACTCACCATGCTTTGGAACATGAGTCCTATTTACATCATGCAGAGACACTCAGTAGCACTGTTCATGTGATACCTCCCTTGATGGTTGGGAGACACATGTATGCCAGGGATCACTGCAGTGGCTGTACTGTGCAGAGGTGCAGGTAACACATGGCTCTGCTGTTCACAGGACACTACCCTAGAGAGGTGCCACTGGTGTGAACACTGTAGTTGTGCTTACACATAGACTTGCCAGACTGCGTAGTACCCCACTATGAACCTATGAAGCTATTACATGTCCTTTGTGCATGGTTACTTGGTAGCCCTTCCATTTAGATTAGCTATCATGCTATTGCAATGTCCCGTGCCTACAAGCCATATGTATCCTGTTACTGTACATGCCAATAGACGATGCTATGCATGATATGCCTGTTATTCTGTGTAGAATATCTGACATATCTACCTACAGTACTATACATTACACATATTTCACATAGTATCCCATAATGCAAAGCATACTTGCACAGCGGGACCACCTTAGACATGTCATTGTCATTATATGCCCATACACATGCCTACTGTGACAGTATATCAACATATACTATCCCCTGCTATGGCATGTACTTGTTGGACATACCCTACCACTGATGGCGGGTTGTATGGAATTGTTCTGTTTAAAGCCCTCATGTAGCATCCCTTGTGGTGTCTGTGATGTGTACCTTATGGCCCACTGCTGGACGCACAGCTTCTACATGCATTAGTATGCTCAGCAAGACATCACTACATAAATACCTTTTCCCACTTTATGCATTGCAGACACTTTTAATTAATGCAAACCAGGCTATACATACAGTAAATAATTAATAAAAAACATGCTATACATAAACTTACATACCGAGTGTTCTACATACCTTGTTATCATTACGGACTTTCATCTCTATCTCTCTCACACTGCTTAAACAGGTATTTTGTATGAGCATACGGTTTGAATGTCTGGCAAGTCATCCTTATATACGTCGGTACCTGTAACATGTGGTTTCCTCCTGCCAATTGGTGTTCCTGAGTGACTAATTACTTGCATATCAGCTGTGCAGCTACTCCATTTGCCAATTATGCGGCAACAGTGGGGTATAATTGAATACTCCACTTGGGCGTTGCCCATTTGCCCTACCTTTGGGGAGACGGCCTGTATTGTGTTTTGTTATGTGTAATTGCAACTGCTATGCATAGAGTCAATTATACTTTGGATTCATGTCCCCCGTGGATTGTGTGTGACAGCTAGAGTATGTGGTTCAACATGTGGGTGTACCTGTCATCCCAACGTCTGATAACAGACTATTGCAAACAAAACCTGTAACATCGCCGTTTGTTCCATTATATAACGGCTGCAATTTTGCATGGCGCCTTTAATTGTGTCTCTCACAAGGTATGTTGACGGTTCTGCAGATGTAATTGACTGACTGGATGTTTGTGCTGTTATTACAGTCTGTATTGCTATAGTTTCTAGTGTGGGGGATGTCGGTGGGTGTATGTAGCATGTACAGGTTTGTGGGGCTTGCATTTCTACATATTCCATATATATGTGTGTGGGCTCCGTCCCTAATTAAAGAGCTATCAGTTAGTAGACTTATATTACGGGATTGTACATTGGGCCATTGTTAATTGGTTTCTATATAGTATGCGGGTGAGGTTGATACTTCCATACCTCCGGAATTGCAGCGATATGTAAAGGGATATGTCTAAATGACAGCTATCCCATGTATTTCTGTCCCAGATATTTGTAGTCATTGCGGTTGTGTTGGTAACAGAACCTCTTTGCCATGGGTTGCCACCTTTTCATATGGCCATTGTTGGACACTTGCGGGACGCACAGCGGTGTTTACATGCCATCACATAGCCACGGTCAGTACACAGGTTAGCACATACTTTTATCCTCAATACATACCTATTGTGGGACTTTGGCTACTTAACATATTGCATGTAACATTTACGTTTCTTACATACAGGCATAACTATTTAATGCAACTATTACATTATATATGGGACATATTAATGCCCTACAATCCCGGACATTTGCCCTTTGTAATGTTTTATGTCAGGACACACCTGCCCAGGGAGGGGCTGTCCCTCCTAATGTGGGACAGGTGGTAACCGTATGCCTAGGGCTAGCTATACCCACACCTACCGTAATGATCTACTTCCAAGTTGGCACTAACAGACACATGATGCGGACATACACACACATTACAGTCACACAGAGATGTACACGGCACCCTCAACACACACACATACACAGACTACGGCACTCACAAACGCAGTTGAACACAGTACCTACGTGGTCCGCAACACCGGCAGTGGTAACTAAATGTCCCTTCATATCATCATACTATTACTCGCGGTTGTACTGTTCTGGTACTGTGTTCTTTCGGTCTTTCAGCCTCGTGGTTATGCATGTCGGTATGTTACACATTCCATAGTTGGCGGTATCCTATTTATTTGTACCTCCAAGGTGTTATGAATGTCATTGACCTATCTATATATATTTGCAGATATCGCTGAATCTGTATATATCAACATATATCACTCTATTGCCCTTTCTATCTGTATTATATATATGTATATATGTGTATATATATATATATATATATATATATATATATATATATATATATATATATATATATATATATCTGATGGGGAAAGTGACAGGCAAGCTACACCTTTCATTGTGTACTTGTTGGTGTATACTGTTTCCTGGACTCCGCACGTTTGTGTCTGTACCTGTCACATTACACCTGCCGTAGGTTAGGGTTACCAGCTGTCCCACTCTGCGAACGACAGTCCCTCTTTGGGCAGTTGTGTCCTGCAAAATATTTGTAAACATGGCAAATGTCCTGAGATTTTAGAGCATACTTATTTCCTATAGTTTATGTAATAGTTGCATAAAACAGTTATACTCTATCTGAACCACCTATATGTTCTAGAAACAGAATAAGTAAGTAAACATTACAAGAATGAGCTTTTATCTAGGCAAAACAGTGAAGTTCTGAATTTTGTACTGGTCGGTTGTATGTGTCGGCCTGCAGACATCTGACGTATGTCCCACATTGGTCATTTGAAGAGGTGGCAACCATACCATAGGTACATCTTGGCTAGCAATAGTGTTAGGTGATTCTATACATGATTGAGTGTTCTACTCCTGGCAGTGGCCGTTTTACCCTTCAGAGCAGGCGCTATTAGTACAGGGGTGAATAATGCTGGTTTCACCTCTTCTGGACATCATTGACCATGATCTGCGTGATATTCGGAGAAGCTTATCCCTGTTTCGCGCATATCCATATAGTCATATTTAAACGTCGCTTACCAGCAGTGGGCAATGCATATTCCCGCTAACGTGTGCTACACATATGATCTGATGACCTGCATCCGACATGCATTACTCGTGCCTTCGAGATTACGCTACATCCCTTGCAGGATGTGGGACCGGGAACATGCATGACGGTCACTGCATTTAACACATGGCCATCTGGGATTTGTACACGTGTTATGTTTTGTACGTGGAGTATACTACGGCTGTTACTCCATACTGCACTCACATGGGTAACTCAGTTAGTTTACATATTGATGAGTCCAGTTAATGGTATGTCCATGTGATGTTTACTGGATGTGCTCTGGCATTGGGTATGTATATCACAGTGAGCCACACACAATACTGTGCTACACCTTCAAACGACCATAGGTGTAGCATGCTGGGTTGACGAATACCTGTCATGGGTACACCCCATGCCTTGACACAACATCCATGATTATATTATGTGGAGCCCCTCATTAACGCAGCAGGGACTCTGTGCTGAGTGTGTGCAGAACAGTGCTTACACACATGTGCTCCCACAATTGCCTCTGCTCCACTAAGCGACAGTTGGTTACTCGATGTTGTGGCGACAGCGGACACTGTTTGTCCCGTTTGGTGTATGGCCTCTGACAATCGGCCGTCTACCTACCGATGTACCTGGGAACCTATACACACAGCACCACCATATGCTGATAGGCGCATGTACTGTTCAGGTGTTGACATTCCTTGTTCCAATAGCTGTTGTGTGTACAATGTTTGAGGGCTGCCTATGTAGGATTCACACAGTTGGCCACCTATACATTACAATTTACAAGTGATCATGTTTGTGTGCCATCCATTTTACTGTGTGTGCAGGTGGAGTGGTTTGTCAGTCTGTAGGGGCCTACACTGTCAGAGTATGTGCTATACGTTCCCTCTTTGCCAAGGCATAGGCATATTGGGCATGCCTCCGTCTGCCTACTGGGGCTGGCACAGTGTGTTCATGGTCTGAATCCCTCTGTGCCTGTGATGGCCTTGGCAATTGCGGTGGGCTATGAGGGCCTTCACCATTTTGTCCCTGTTGCAGCTGTTTCCGCAGGATCATATTATGTAGCATGGCACATACTATGATGATGTGGGCACATGTGCCTGGAGAGTACTGCAAGGCTCCACCAGATGTGTCCAAGCACCGGAACCATGATTTCAGCATCCCGAACACACGCTCTATGATGATTCTGGTTTGTGCGTGTGCCTCATTATGGCATTCTTGCATGGGTGTGTGTGCATTTCTGATGGGAGTCATCATCCATGGCTCCAGTGCATAGCCAGCATCCCCCACAAGGTGGCCATGTGGGATGTCCCCCCTGACAAATACCTGATACAGCTGTGAGGCATGCCAGATATGGGAGTCATGGTAGCTTCCAGGGCTGCCAGCACACACATCCATGACAATGCCCTGGGCATTGCACATGACCTGGCAGTTGATGGAGTGGAATCCCTTGTGGTTTATGTAGCGCCTACCATGCTCACTGGGTGGTGACTTGATTTGTATGTGCGTGCAGTCTATCACACCCAGTACCTCCAGGTAGTGTGCCACACGCAGGAAGTGATGCATATTGCTAGCCAACTCCTCCTGAGTTCCGGGGAAGTATATATGCTCATTGGCATGTGGTAACATGGCATCCAGGAACTGATGTAGTACCCTGGATGCTGATGCCTGTGAGATCCCCATTATATCTCCAGTTGGCCTTTGAAAGGTACCTGTGGCTAGTATTCGCAAGCTTACACATACCTTCGTGTCCACTGGGATGGGTTCCCCTCTGTTGTTTCTGGTTCTCAGGTGTGGCTGGCACAGCTCCACTATTTGCTGTAAGATGTCCCTGTCCACCCTGTAACGCTCTACTATCTCCAGATCATGTAGCCCCTGGTAGGTTACCCTTGGTCTGAACACTCTTCTCTTCCTCCAAGGCCTGCGGTGGTTGTCGGCATCATCCTCCACAACACCATCAGTCTCTAACACATGCTGATGAATCACAACTATGGCAGCTCCCAACATGTACATTTTAAAAGTTCCCCATGTGTTTACACCTATGGTGCAGTGTTTGGGAATACACAGGTGTGTGTAGGGTGCTTTCACACTTTATACTATTGTGCTGTGAACACCGATGATGTCATAGGGTGTGTATGTATGATCGTAGCTACAGGGTATCTTATGTGTTTTACTACCGGAACTACTATTGTGGTGCCTTTGGTGTTGAATTACATATGGCTGCCGTGGATTACCTCTTGACCTTCCCTTTACATTTCTGCACGTTCCACCTACCATTTTCTGGCATGCATCCAGCAGCCTACTTTCATTTGTACTTTCCTAGACCTGGCATATCTTGCGTAATGTGTGCTATTGCCGGTCTACTGTCGGTTTGCTTTGCTCTGCTATGACAGATCTCCTGTCTTTGCAATCCAATGCCTCCCCTCCTTTCTTTGCATTCCAGTGCCTCCCCTATCCTGTTTTGCAGGTTTCTGCAAGCAGACTTGTCAGCTGCCGTTGATTGGCCGCCGTGAGTTGATTGGTGTTGATTGCTCATTAGTACTCCAATTACCCTACTTTGGCATTTCCTTCTTTTCTTCCCCTGACCTTCCTGTTTGTGCTATTGTTCACGGCGTGCATCCGCTTACTGGGTTTTGGGCACGTTTTCATCCCTGTACACATGCGCTTTTGGGCACCATGTGTGCTCTCAGCTAAATGATTCTATACCTTCCTCCCCACCCCTGTCCTGCAGCTTTGCTTAGCAACAGCCAGGCCAGATTTGCATTGCTCCAATGTGCTTACTGCTACGGTGGCACACCCCTCTGCTGATGTCATGTATCTCCTCTGAGCCACTCCTCGGTGTTATAGTGCTGCGCCGTATGGTACAACCTTCATCCGGTGGGACATTTGTGATTCAGTATTATCTGCCTCATTTGCATGGCATTGACTACTAATTCATAGTTACCACGCCGAACACTGTCGCAGGCCCTTAGCAACCCTTGCACCTTGGTTGTGGTGTTCCATGCCTACCATTGTGTATTATGGTGTAAACCTGATTTGTATTACATTGCAATTTTATGACATTTTTATATAATTTCTTTATGTTCCAGTTTGCGCACACATGCCCTGCGGTTGTACTGTGCGTTACTGTGGACATGACATTAAATGTTGTTTTTTAGGTGTTGTGCATCTTTTCTTATGCCATTGGCTGTGTATTTCGCCATTGGCATATGTTAACTTTGTAATACATGAGTCTGGTCCACTTCCATAGCTCCGATGTTCTGTTTGGGAAAATGTAAACCGTGTTTTTTGGTTTACATTTCCGTGGGCTTACGCTACACCTGCACCACTTCATGAATCACTATCTGCCTTCATTTGCATGGTGTGACACTGCGCATGGGGTGATTAGCATACCTATGCCGAGGGCTGCGCAGTTCTGGCGTATGCCGGTAGTGCACGTGGTATTGGATCGTAGCTGAATCTCTCAACAGCCATATCCGGCATTATTCCACCTACGCTACGCCTGCGCCTGGTGCAAGCTTCATGAATCCTGGGGATTATGTTTACATTCTGTATGGTGATGCGATACAGTGAGGTTAGGAAATTAACTTTTTTCCACTGTAGTGCGATCTTGGAGTTGGTATATTTAAGTTGGTATATTTAATTTACGGGGGCATACATGGGGGGTGCATGGGGGCTTGCCCCCCTGCAGAAACATAGTAAAAAGTGTGTTTGTTAGTTTGGTGGTGTTATAGGTGGAGGGATGTAATTTACATGTGAGCTGTAGTTTTCAATGTTATGGTGCACACTTTCAGTGTTCTGAGGTTTTGTTGTTTTGGGTTTTCAGTGTATTGGGATTTCTATGTTATGGTCTCAGTGCTTTGAATTTCAGTGTTATGAAATTTCAATGTTTTAAAGTAGACCTATATATATATATATATATATATATATATATATATATATATATATATATATATATATATAGATGGGTCTACTTCAGAAGAACAAAATCCCCCTTAACCGAATCACTAAATGTTGAGATGACTTAATTGAAACCACAAATAAGGGAATACTCGGATCACCAACTAGAAACTCCAGGTAAGTAACTACATGTCTAGCACCACAAAAACATTGAACTGAAGTAAATTAAGCCCACCCATGTAGGAAGCTTCACCCCCACATGCCCCTTAACTAAATATACCAACTCTGAGATCGGTCTACAGTGGTTAAAGTGGCAAACTTCAACAGGGTGGCCAAGTGGTTTCTTTCCCATGGTAACTGTCTGGTCACTTACCTGAATCATTAAATGTTGAGACGACTTTGCCAAAATCACAAATAAACGAACACCCAAAAAGTGTTTGTTTGTTTGTGGTTTCGGCGAAGTCGTCTCGACATTTAGTGATTCGGGTAAGTAGGATTTCATTCTTCTGAAGTAGTCCCATATAGATGTATTGAATTCCATTTTTACATGTTGTTTGTCTTATTTCTCATATCAAACTAAGAATAAAGCTACAACTAACAATTATAATAAAGCTGAGTACTGCTCTAAAGTTGTTTGGGAAGAAGAGAGCACCAAGTACATACTATAGCTACATTACAGTTCACTTACAGTTTGATGCATTATTATAGGCAGACATGCACACACACCGACACACACACACACACACACACACACACACACACACACACACACACACACACACACAACTTTCACAAAATAGAGGTGGAGATGTATAAGGTACTCCCTGAACCTTCAGCTTGATGATGAAATAAAAAGTAAATTGTAACAGTAATGTGTACTTTTTCACAATGAAAGTTTAATTTTAAAATGTATTTGGTGCATCTAAGTGATGTAAAGAAGGACCCATGCTTAAATACTATCAGATCTGGCTTACATATTTGTGACTACCAAAAAAAAAAAGAAGTTAATTAGCTTTCTTGTACTTTTTGTATCACTTTTCCAAAAGATGACATGTCTGATTTTCATAATGTAGCTAAAATGACAATGAAAGAAAGCAAGGAAGGAAAGAAAGAATGAAATAAAGAAAAATAACTATAATAATTTTAGATCTCCATGTTACACTTTTAAAAATAATTACTGTAAAAGAGTTGTTATCATATTTATAGCCACTTTGTTTGCATACCTATGTGTATAAAACAACTAGTATTTATAGTGTGGGGCTTCGTATTTTAATCAAGGTAATCCACAAAGATCAGAGCTACATAATTATGTAAATCATTGACTTTCAGAATGAATATGTAAGTACAGAGGTATTTTGTTAAACATGCCTCCCTATCACAAAAGCATAATATGCTTAAGACATAAGTGATGGGGAGCAGCTGATACACAGATAAGGGGCATTACATGTTTGGGTATCAGTGAGATTCATGGAGATGATTCCATAACGAGCTCATTTGCATGCCAAACATGTAAATGGTCCTGAACATATCCCAGTAAGCAGCAATTTAGCAGCAGAATACAGAGGTGCGAGGGAAAGGCAAAACGTTTCATTTGGTGTCAGGGGTATGCTTGTGCATACATGGGCAGACTACAGAAGGGGCTGTCAGAGGAAATGATTCATTTGGTGTCAGGGAAGTACTTATGCAAAAGGATAATTGGGGAAATGTTTCATTAGGGGTCAGTGAGGTACTTATGCACACTTGGAAATACTGCTGAAGGGATCGGTGTGGGAAGTCTTTCATTTTGGTGATTGTGCTTACTTGGAGATACTGCTGAAGGGATTAGTGGGGAAATGTTTCATTTTGTTGCTTGTGCATACCTGGACATACTACTGAAGGGACCGCTTGGGGAAATGTTTTATTTTGGTGCTTGTGCATACTTGGACAAACTGCTAAAGTGATTGCTGGGCAAAATAATTTGTTTTGTGTCATTTTAGTGCTTGTGCATACTGAAGGGATGGCTGGGGGCAAATTCATGGACTGCAACTCAGATATGAAAGGTGAAACACTGCATTTAACAAAGGATACCAATACCACACAGATACTGGACTATGACTTGCAAGGATACTACATTAGTATACACTGCTTTACAAAATTTCTTATTTGCATCTCATTATTCTTAAGGCATTTCACATAGGCATAAATGGCAGCTGTGAAGCTTGCCTTTGCTACACTCATTCGTAAACATCAGGATACAGCTATCGCATTTGCACAAATGACTATGAATTCTAGCCAGTGTGTTTCAGTTTCATATACAGTGACATAATTTCTGTCTCTCTCTGCTTGTCAGCCTGCAGTCCCATTTAAAAAAGTAAGACTAACAGCTGACACTAGGCAACCCACCACAAGAACTGTATATTCTGTGTTTTTCAAGCATAACTAACAAGTCATTATTTTTAAGAATCTGATCTGATTTCTGCCAGGCTACATTCAGATTTTTATTACAGTATTACTGTTTAGTGGTTTCCATTCACTTCTATGAACCATACTGGAATGCTGGTTATAAAAATAATATATATTGATTAAGAAAACTGTTTTTGGTAGTTATAAAATATATATATTGATTAAGAAAACTGTTCAAATGAGTATCTTGAATTTCCTTGCCTGTCCGACCATTTTTTCAAGAAAAAGAAATGCAGCAGCATTTTTGCTTCAAACAGAATATCCATATGGAGTAGTGCCTTTATGCCTGGAGACAAAAAAAAACTATTTCCAGAAACAGTAAAAAGTGAATTTGTTTTATCTATGCATACATGCAGAGTTTAAGAAAAACCCTGTTGTTATCTGGAAGAGTAAAATGTCACGTATGTGAACAGATGGTATAAATCAGAAGGTTGTTTCATGAGGTTTTATGTCAAAACATATCAGAAATATCATCTGAAATTACAAAAAGAAATTAAACAGATGACAGTTAATCTTTGCAAGATACTTAATTTTATAAATGCAAATAATTAGCAGATCCATTCCACTCTACCCCTAGGCAATACATAACATTTCTACAATGCCAATCAGTCTTCTTTCACTGTAGAACTGCAAAAAGGAAAAACAATTATAAAAGTAAGCAGAAAATAAATGTCACATCTGAATAAACACTATCAGAAATTTTAGGAAGGCCATCAAGAATACAACTTGTCTGATAAACTGGAAGCATGGTCATTCTATGCTTCTTCTGATGATTACAGTGCCTACTTGTAGATGATCATCTTAATCTCCAAGTGATGCATAAAACCATATTTAAATTGCAATTTGTTTAATTTAATTTTCTATCTGTATTGTACTTATTTTCTAACCAGGTAATGCCACTAGATACTAGTTACTTTTTCCAGAATAATTTTGGATGGAAGTCAAGTTAAAAACTCGGTCAGACACACACAGTATGCAAATAGCTTGAGAGATTCAACCTAAGCTCACTAAATAATAATGCTGAATAACAGTCTCAAACACCATTCTGTTCATTTTCCAGTTTTGAGTCATAATATGCTGTGTGGCTTAAAAATCAATCTTCTAAAAACTATCATATGATTCCACTGCAAAATCTTTTATCATGTAAAGTTATCTTCCTTACACATTTCCAACAGCTGATTGCAAAACATCTCTTAAAACAACATGAATTTAAATGTTGATTAGGAATCACAGCCATAAATTCTCTCACTTCAATTTTCAACAGCATGAAGTCATTTTCTTAAATACAAGACTAATGGCTCGGTTAAGAAAAGGTAGTTGGATTGATTTACTAGTGATGGACTGTAATAAAATGTTAGAACCACTCAAATGTGAATACCACAATGTTTGTTTTCTTGTAACTATAAAGATTATAAAACCTTTGAGAATATCCAACTTCCTTAATGAAATAATCACTGGTACTGAATTTTGGCATGAATGTCAACCTTCAAAGTGTAATGGCTACTTTCAAACTTCATTACTATCCTTATTGAAAAGTTGTGGGAGGTGTGTAGGTGCATCTGCTATTCATGAGTAGCTGTCATAAGTTACTATATACCCATGACTTCCAGATCCATATCTTGGAAGTTTAAGGTAAGTAATTGTAACTAAGTAGGTAAGGTAAGTGATCGTAACTAAGTAAGTAAGGAAAGGACTCATAAATGTAAAAAATGGTGGCAAAACTGCTGCTGAACAGGTTACTATGCTTAGATCCACCTTTTTACAGTAGAAAAGGTGTGGTTGAAAAACTGAGTAGCTTAAAAGAGTTTGCTAAAAACCATCCTACAAGAATGTGGCACATCAGGAAGGCATTGCAGCAGTACTATTACATTAGATAAAAGTCAATTACTTCTGAATCTTCTATGGAGCATTAGCATGCTGGTTTAGGGGTACAATAGCATTTTGTATCGTGATCCCAAGATTAAGCAAATGGTGACCTGGCCATTTGTGAGGAAAAAAATAAGAAAACAGGCATAGATGTCCATAATTTGCTTCTGTTGATCATGGGAAGTTTTGAACAACAGGTCAGCAATGTTCAGGAATATGCATGAAGGGGACTGGGAGTGATATGAACTATTTAACAGGGTCTCTGTACTAAAATAAATCAGATGGACTGGGTTTTCCGTGGGAAACAGGCGGGTACAACAGAGTATAAAATGTTTTCTGATTTCAAGAAAGCTTGAAGCAGTAACCTGTCTCAGACCATTCTAACAGGAATGTATTTTGACTGTATTACCATCTTTTAACATTTCAAATCCAAGTACCTTGAATAGATCACCTTCTATCAAAAACGTCTGAAACTTAAACCTGTCTTGGGCCATTCTAACAGGACTGCATTTAGGTAATGCCTGTCTGCAGCATAGGATCACCTCCATTAATAGCTGTAGAATTAAGGTAGGTTTAATACTACTTTCCAAAGGGATCTCCCTCAGCAGATTCTTATTATCAATTGCAATACCCCCAAGCTTATTTAGTCCTGGTAAGGGTCTGCTAGCTAGGCAAACAATGCCACTAGTGTTGCAAGATGAAGAATATCATAGAACAAAAAATCTAATGCAGCTTCATTTTGGAACCCTTTGTACCTCTAATTTACTTCACATTTCCATACTTTTCATAGACTCCTCTTTAGGTGTGCCAACTACAACCTTGTCCACATGTTTGTCCACATGCTTGTACTGATTGGCTCTACACCAGCTGTGTTATGAGTGTCTTTGGTCCCCCAATCCCAGTTCCCCAACCACCCATGGCATCATTACCTTTGGACTCTCATTTTCATGTCTTCATTCTTCAACCAGTTATCACTCTCTTAAACGAATACTTCCCCTTTGTCTTCAAATACACTCTTTTCGTCCAAGATGCCTACTACTAGAAAACTAGTCATGGTGTCTCTTTTGGTAATCTTAACCAACATTTGGAAACTATATTAAATAAATAAAAAAAACACCAAGACATTGGTAACCAAAACACCCTATTCAAGCCAAAACCAGCCTTTTAATTTCACATTCTAAACATATGTTGCATCTCACAATTCCTTTATATTTTTGACTTACTATAAAAATTCTTCTTTGCTCCCTTCCCTCACTGCAGTTATACTCATCAGTGCAAACAATTGGGAAAACACAAACAAACACTAACTCAGCACACACCAACATACTTTGTCTGAATAGTGGTATTGTTGAGGTAATGTGTAAGGCTGGGATTGTGGCAGTGCCAGGATTAGCACACAATTTACTTACAAAAATGAAAGTTACCATGGGAACCCCCTGTGTGAACTCCTATGCAAATTTGGTAATGAGTGCATGAGAGGAGACTTATGTTTTTGATATAAACTTGCATTGCAAGAACATAAAATGTTATTGTCGCTTTGTGGATGATGTTTTTCTTGTGTGGGTGGGCACCCTTGAAGAACTAGACATTTTCCTCAGATATATTAACAATGCTACTGATTTCTTAAAATGTACTATGTCTAGCTCAGGCAGTGAGATAGATTTTTTGGATGTGCATTTGGTTATTGATTCCAATGGGATGTCAACAATTCATTATATAGAAAAGAATGTTGGAAGAATAGTTTATTTATTTATTTATTTTATTTTACACTTGTTGACCGGGCTGGTCTAGCTGGATATATTTCCATTTTCAGTAGAGGCCCGAGGAGAAAAGCTCCAAACAGTAAAAACATGAAATACAAACAATGAAGGAATCATAATTGTAACATAGTACATAAACATAGTAGAAATAAAGTATGCATCTTTTTTTTTTTTTTTTTTTGTCAACCAGTATGTATCATTGTGATCACCAGTTCAGTTCCTCATAAGAGAAATAATGAGGAAAAAAACAAAAAAAAACTTAGTATGGTATAGACAAATATGAGCACAGGCAAGGAAGGGTTAGTCTGGTTTACTGCATGAGCGTAACCAGTGTATTTTAAAGTGTGTTTTGAGCTTTTGTTTAAAGAGAGGCAAAGAAGAGAGTGATGTTAGTTCTTTGGGAAGTAGGTTCCAGTCTTTTCCCACAGTGTTAGAAAACAGGGAGTTTCCAGCCAAATTGTTAGTTTTGGTTATGCTAGCTAGAAGCTTGTTAGAGGAGCGTAGTATATCTAGGTTTTTATAGGGGATTATGAGATTGGATAGTATAGGAGTTCTATTAGGTTGATAAAATATCTTGTGGGCCATGGTTAGTTGGGAGATTTTTAGAAGGTTTTGAATTTCTAGCCAGCCCAGCTGCATGAGATTTAGGCAGTGGTGGGTACGAAAAGGATTACCTGTGGCAAATCTGGCGATGTTGTTATAGGCATGCTCTACTTTGACAAGGTTATTCTTTTTGAGGTTAGTATATATGGGAGAGGCATAAAGAAGAGTAGAAATTAAATGGGAGTGTGCAATTTGGGTTTTAGCTGTTGGAGTTAAGAAGGATTTGATTCGATATAAGGAACCAATTTTCTTGTTGATAGTTTTAATGGTGTTATTTATGTGATTATCAAATGTAAGGTTGTTATCAATGGTAATTCCTAACAACTTGGTTGTGCAGTCAGGGTGTATGATAGTATAATTATTGGAAGTGACAGAGAAATCTATTGGGGTGGACTTATTGGTTGGTGTAAAAAGAAGGAGCTTGGTTTTCTTAGCATTAAGAAGGAGACAACGTTTAGTGAAACAAGTTTCAACTGAATTAATACTTTCTGTGTCAGGGAATGTAGTGCAGATGGTGAGCTTGCTGAACAGATTAATATTGAATCATCTGCATATTGAATGCAGGTGGCATTTGGGATTGTTACATGCAGGTTGTTAATAAAAAGAGGGAAGAGAAGTGGACCTAGAATAGAGCCCTGAGGGACTCCCAGGGTGACAGGTAGAAGAGATGATATATTATCTGCCCAAAGAACTGCTTGTTGTCTATTGGTTAGGTAGGACCTGAACCATTTAATTGCTAAAGAGTCAAGGGCGAAGGATTCAAGAATGTCGATAAGAAGGGCATGGTTAACCATGTTGAAAGCTTTGGAGAGGTCAATAAAGAGAGAAGATGAGAGGTTGTTGTTATTGCGATTTCTATTTATAACATCTGTAAAGGATAGCAGGGCTGTCGTGGTACTATGGGATGGCCTAAAACCATGTTGGCATTTAGCTATCATGTTATTTTGAGTTAAATGGTTTAACAGTTGATGATGAACACATTTTTCCATAATTTTAGCTAAGGGAGATAAAAGTTTATTAATATATGACAACATGGGCCCAAGATTTATCTTTCCTAATGTTGTGAGAAGTCAGTTTATGAGAGCATCGAGATTATGTACTGATCATACTGAGTTTAGTAATATTAACAATAGAATGACTGATCATTTTTTACAGAAGGGTTACAAGAAAAGCATGCTAATCAAGAACAGAGAGCAAATATGTAATGAGAGGAAGACATTTGATCTACCATTTTTTTCTCATGGAAGCTCTGTTAATAGAAAGAACAATGCATACTCACAACATAATTGTAGGCTTAGGTTTTTTATTAGGTATACTAATGATGTCGGCCCAATCTGTGAGATTATACAGAGAAATTGGAGACTTCTACCAAATGATAAGACAGCCAATATAGTTGGGCGTAAACCTTATTTTCTGTTTAAAAATTGTTTGAACTTGAAAAAACAACTGTGTGGTGATAATCATCTAGTCTCTACTGGCATGGGGACCCATCATTCAGATAGGTTGGGTACTTATGTTTGTCGTAGCTGATGAACTTGTCCCATTATCTTCAAGGAACAGATCTTTAAGCATCCACGTCTCATCTTCACTTTCAAACCCAAGTTCTATGCTGATCGTTGCACACAGCATGCCATATATCTGGCTACCTGTTAGTCCTGTTGTAGTTTTTATGTTGGTAAGACCAACAAGAAACTGAGGGATAGAATATTTAGACATCTATATGATATCAGAATTGGGAATGAGAATAATGCCCTAGCTAAACATGTCAGGGAGAATACAGACCATGCCTTTACATTTAAGGTACTTCAATGTATGCAAATGAATGGTAGTGTGTGTGTGTGTGTGGGGGGGGGGGGTTGATCTAACTAATGCTACAAAAACTGCTGAATTAAAATGGATCTTAATGCTGCAGGCTGATAGATATCCCAGCCTTAATGGGTGTGTGTTCCCCTCAAACCAGTCCTGAAAGTGTGCAAATTGACCTAGGGTTGTGGTTGGTTGTGTGATTACTGAAGCAACCTAGTGATTGGTTGTTTGTTTTTTAAACGTATTGTATGTGATTTTTCTTTTTTGATCTGAAGAAACGTTGGATACACAACGCAAAAGCGCTTATCTGTTTGTATCATTTTTTGTTTTATTAAAGACTAATTGCTATCAGCTGTGGTGGTCTCACTGAATTTTGTGTATAGGATTAGCACACGAGTATGAAGTACAGGTGAGCTTTACTTGTATTTTGTATTATAATGGAATTTTTTTTCTGTTAATTGTTATTAATTAACTGATATTTTCTTTAGCAAAACAAGTTCTGGTAACAGATATTGTATTTGAGCATTCTAATAGTGGTTATGGCAACTTGGAAAGACAGCATATTTGTAATTTAAGCAATGCACATTTGAAAAACCTTTAATGGAGATGATCTGAGATGTCATTATTTTCATCTGAGAGAACAGAAACTGATGTACAAACTGTGGAAAAACACACCAGAAACTGATGTACACTGACTTTCTTAACTCATCCCATAAAGATATACTATTTTTCTGTTACACATAATCAGAAAAGAATATCATTTGTTGTTTTGCTTACAGTTTCAGATAAACATTTGCAAAACCCACGTCGGTAATTTAAGTAGCTTTCACCCCCAACATTACTTACACTCACTATTCACATGAATGCAACATCTCATGTTGTGAAAGTACAAGGAATTTTTAATGATAGTGTCCCTGCAAATAAGTATATATGTCCAGTTTTGTAAAACACAGCATTATGAAATCATATGATATATTATGCATAGTAAAGTCTTAAGAAGCACTAAAGGTGTAAATCTGTGAATTTTTTTATTCCAAGCAATGTTAAGATAAAAAAGAAAAGCCAAATGGGCATGATACAGTCTGCATACAATATGAAGAGTACCTCAGTACAAGGCCTTATAATCTAGAGAAAACCAACCATAAAGTGCCTTACCATCATCCAATATTAAAATGAAAAATCAGAGTTGCAGATGGCACCAGATCTTCCCTTCAGCTTCACTATCAGAGAAAAATCTTCCCCTGTGTTTACCTAACTATCATTAGTTCACCAGAAGTATATTGGCATTTGGAAGATCAGAAGGCTACAGGTTTGATCCCCATACTATGCATTTGGATTAATTTTTTCGGGTCCATACTAGAACATCGAAGTTTCAAAACTTTGAATGTTCTAATATCGACCCCTATTCAGCGAAAGCTGAAAATATCGAAGCAACAGGGAAAGAATTTGGTTGTCCGTTTCTGTTGCTTTGGTATTTTCAGTGCTGTAGTGGAAAGTTACAGGTCAGGTTCAGGTAAGTGTGCGATTGAGTGTAGGTTAGGTTAGTTAGGTTTAGGGTGCGGGTTAGGTATGTGTGCAATTGTGTGGACGTGAGGGTTAGGGCGGGTTAGGTGAGTTAGGGTTAGGGTGTGGGTTAGGTATGTGTGCAATTGTGTGGACATGAGGGTTAGGGCGGGTTAGGTGAGTTAGGGTTAGGGCACGGGTCAGGTAAGTGTGTGATTGTGTGGATATGAGGGTTAGGGCAGGGAAGGTGAGTTAGGGTTAGGGCTCGGGTGAAGTGGATGTGCGATAGTGACGGACCTTAGGGTTAGGGTTTGGGTTAAGGTAAGTGGATAGTTAGTGGTGTGTGTATAGTTCAGTGTAGGGTTAGGTGAAAGATTTTAGGTGTATGTGTGTGGATTGCTGTGTGTTTGGTGTGTTTGTGTTGTGTGTATGTGTTTGGAACAGTGAATTTTTTTCCCTAGGAAAGGAAAACATTTGCTGTTCTGTATGTTCAATGTTTTCAGCTTTCGCTGAATAGGGGTCGATATTAGAACATTCGAAGTTTTGAAACTTCGAGGTTCTAATATAGACCCATTTTTTTCAATGTTAACAATGCAATGTAACATGGGGGCACAGGGGTGCAAACCTGAAGGTGAGTAAAGGGTAAAGTAGGCAGCTGTCCTACATACAAGGTATTATGAGCATAATCAGGAAGTGCAGTTCCTGCACTCTTTTTTTTCTGTAATGGCCTTTCTGAATGCCCATACAGAAATGTAGTTTAGCACTTCAGTATTTTGGGAGTAGTAAGTTATCATAGGCTGCTTGTTACAAATGGCTGCAGTTTGGAAATAGAAGCCCTTATTTTTATTTTGCCCTTCAACTGAAGAGCTGAGGGATGGCAGATTAAGGATTGACAGTGGGCACTAAATGAGCCAGCTACAGTTCTGTTTACACTGAGCCAGCTATGGTTCCGTTTACACTGAGCCAGTTACAGTTCTGTTTACACCGAGTCAACTATGGTTCTCTTTATACTGAGCCAGTTACAGTTCCGTTTACACTGAGCCAGCTATTATACTGAGCCAGCTATTGTTCTGTTTACACTGAGCCAGCTATGGTTCTGTTTACACTGAGCCAGCTATGGTTCTCTTTACACTGAGTCAGCTATGTTTCTGTTTACACTGAGCCAGCTATGGTTCTGTTTACACTGAGCCAGCTATGGTTCTGTTTACACTTTCAGACACACATTGGTAGTATTTATGTTTTTCATAATGTTAGAACTACACCGTGATCTAACTATTATTTTATTTGAGCCAACACTTCTTTTTTTATATTTATTATACAATAATCCATTACATCTTCTTTTCCACAATACCCATTTTGCTATAAACAATATTTTATCATATTTCTCATTTCCTTCCTTTCTCATTCTTTTCAAACAATATTATAATCATACTCATATTTCTGAATATTTCCCATTTATAGTCATTTTAAAGTTTCTCTAATATATTTCATTCTGTTTACATTCCAAAAAGGTTTTTTTGTTTCTTCCTCAGTATACACATTGTATTACCTTTCCTCTTTTACTTTATATTTCATATTACCTTTTACTGGTAATTTATTCAACAACATTTGCATAGAATTTGAATGACCACAAAATGTGTCATACACATTTATTTTTACATAATTCTTTACCTTTGCCTTTAATTATTTCCATAGGTACACAAAGTAATATTTTTCCAAGGCCATAGTATACTGTTCTTTTCTGTTTCCATCAATTTCATTACATTTTAATTTCCAGAACTTAACTTTATTTTCAATTTCTTTTTTTTTCTTTCCCATCTTTTTTCCTACTTTCATTTTCTGTATTTTTCATGTTTCACATATAACATTTTTTTCTTGTCAGTTTTGTTTCTTTAATTCCTTAGTACCCAAAAAGATGAACAGATGTAATACGCACTACAGTATTTTTTTTGTTTGTTTTGTTTTTTGTTACTTCAAACCTCTTTCACTTTTTATTATATAGTACCTCTCTTTTAACTAGAATCAATATTGACTCCTAAATAAAGCTGAAAAATATTTCTAACAGTTGTTTTTCCAACTTAGCTGGAAATGTATAATGCCCCAGTATGCTAGCTTACACAATACATTAGTATTTATCTAAAGTAATTAAAATGTTTCCACCAACCGGTAAGTTCTTAATTTCATCTACTATTTCACTTTGTTGTGTTATTATACTTTCATATTCTCCAAATTTCACTCCCAACACACTTATTTCTTTTCTGTTATGATATATTCCATTCATTTTCTTACTTTCACCAACCCCTTTACATTTCACCAACCCCTTTACACTTCAATGTGTTTAACTGTAATCTATTTTTTTAACAAATTTTCAATCCTTACAACAATCTCACTTGTCTAAAGCTTGCCTTTAGCCACAATAATGATAAACACATAGGTATTGCAAGTCCATTCTCCATCTGCCATGTTGCTTCTCTCTTTCTACAAGTGCACATCTGTATTATTGCATTTATCACCTATATAATAGTAAACATGTGCTACATCCTTGTTTAGATCCTTTATTAATTCTTATTTATCTTCCCATCAATGCATTTACCATAACATTTATCTAAGATTTTCCATAATACATTCTTATTTTATTTGCTACTTTCTTCCAATCACATATATCATTAATATGTTCCACATTGCCTCATGGCTTACCCAAAAAATAGTTTTGAGGATCCCATGTTAGTAATCATGTTTTCATTCAAAATCATATGTAGCACTTCTACCAATGCTAACATTTCTTTCACCTGTTCTTTTTACACCAAAAGCTCCATTAACTATAGCTTTGCCTAATTTGCCTAATTTTGTTCTGCATTTACCTTTGCATTATGTTCATAAAACTGTTATAATCTATAGCTCCTAGTTTTACTGACCTCCAGTTTGTGTATCTTTTTCATTGTTTTCATATAAATTTAGTCACAGCACCACATAGCTCTTCTTCTTCTTCTTTAACACTTTTCTCCAACAACTCATTCAATATTTTAATGAACATCATTTTTTTTCAGTTTCATTCATTCCTTTTTAATATCCATAGCTTTGTCCATCCATCTGTTTAAATATGCCCTAGTCAGCATAAATGCCATCTTGAGAGGACATCTCCCCTGAAAGGAAGCTATTTGCCTAGTGGGACTAACCCAGTAAACAAAGTATAAATAAATAAAAATAAAATATATCCACAATGAGATGGTCATTCATATGTCATAAATATTTTGGTCAGAAACCCTACTTTGAAATATTTTGCACCTCTAGATGAGGAACCAATTTACTGATTTGCCTTAAACAGGCAGCCACCATTTATACACCTTTAAAAATGAAGCTGACTTCCCATCAACTGATACAAATGATTGCCTGACAAAAGTGCTATGAGAATATTTACCAGCATAAGTCTCCTTACACACTTTCAAAGGTATGTTCCACTTTTTCCTAGCATTTGATGTTGCTATTGAACATGGAGATTTGCACAAATTGTAGAAATGTCTGTGTGATGGCAAAAAATTGACAATGCACAAATGAATAGTTGCATATTAGTGGGAGTCTAATATGGCTGAATTAAAGTTTTATATAGTGCAGGTAAGCAGCCATGTGCAGAAAAATGTTTTACTGAAATGGTAGGGGTTGTGAACATGTGCACGTTTGCATTACTGTGATTAGTGTGCATATGCAAGAGTTTCCTGGTTAGTATTAGTGTAATGGCTAGGTAAGGGGTTAAATTTAATGTTGTATATGTTAGGCTTTGTGTGTTTTTGTGTCCTTTTTTCATGTGTAGTGGTACTGCCAGGGAAGAATTTTTATGGGGTTGGTGACAGGGGAAAGGGTATAGGTAGAGGAAGTTTTGGGACAGGTTTAGCACAAATAAGTGACCTTGTGGCCTGAACTCCAACCCTACACACTATGTTACTAAAACCCTTTCCTTAACAGTACAGCTATTCAGATTATCACACTAACATAGTTTTACTTCATAACTGTGTATAAATAAGACCTCATCAGCATATCTAAAAAAAAAAACAACAGTCAACCAATTACAAAATACAAATGCATAAAAAGTCATATGACAAAAATCACTTGTTCATGCCCAGTAAAATATGTAGCGGCATAAAAAGTCATATGACAAAAATCACTTGTTCATGCCCAGTAAAATATGTAGCGGCATATTAGTTAGCATGCTTAGCTTAGCAGATAATAATTTCAAAATACTTGATATTGAAATAATACCATTCAAACAGTGTGTTTATGATACAATCAGTCTTAATTGTCATATAAATTCCCTGTACTCCAGACAGTTCTCCCAAAATTTACTGTAACTGATGGAATGACTTGTTCAAGAACAATAAAAAACCTTAAAATACTTAAAATTCACATAAAACCTACTCAATAAATTACTATTATCACATTTATAAATATCATATAAATGCTCATAAAGTTGCCGTCTCAAACGACATTCAGATTTTCTGTCATAAAATGCCATACATGAATTATACTGGTCTAGATAAAACACTTGCTGCAAATTGAAATTAAAATGATTTAATCAAAGAAAGGTTCTTTTAAAGTAATTACATTAATTGAAGCACATGAGTTGATAAAAGAACACCTTTCACAACAGTTATATTTATAAATACCTGGTCTGCTGTTAGATGCTACTTCCCTAGATGCCCCTTCAACAATGTTTTTTTTACATTCTTCTTCCTTTTAAACAACCAATGAAGTTGTGCCATCAACTTCCTAACTAAAATGTCATCAAGATAAAAAAAAAATGTCAATTTCTCTTACTCATACCTATAACTTTGTTTACAGCATGAGTATAAGTCAAAACCACTGACTTAAAGTAAGACTAATGATTATAGAATATAGTTAGAGGATTTAAAACCAGACAGGTTACGATATTGCTTGAAGTATGTTTATACAAGTGTATATATTACCTTTACTTCAAAAGCCAGGTTCTCTAATGAGTATTCAGTATAGCCCCATTCAATAATTTAACAAAATCAATTTCCTAAAAAAAAATTAATGACTGGATATTGACTTAGAAATTCTAATCATTTATAGTTTGACCAAACCTTTATTCTACTGCATAAAATAGCTATTTCAGCCAGTGGTCTTGGTTACTTCCATCTTATCCCTGTTCTACAATAGAATAAATGCCATCAAGGAACTTTATCTTAAGCTCACAACAAAACTTGAATTAAAAATAAACTATAGTCAGCATTCACAGTCCAGGGCTTTACAAACGAGTTATGCTTATCTGTGAATAGCAGTGATATATGGACATGCAAATAATACATGCATTTGCAATGAATACGAAAAAGCAAAGTGTAAGCTGTATAATGTTTGACATTACAAACTTGCAAATTATTTTGCAAAATTGTGAAGGTCGATGTTGCTTTATTTTTTCATATTGTGGCTGAGCAGGACTAAGTACATTTACACTTAAAATTTTCAAGGAAAGTGACAGATTGCAAAGCACTTACAAGAGATTTTTTTTAAAAGAGAAGTGGTTTATAATTTTTTTATATAGGGGTATTCTTTTGTGTAAAGTCTGATGGTTTCATTAAAGAATAGAATGGGGTGATAAATATTGATAAAGGGGATATACAACATAAAGGGGAAAATAAAATTGAAACATCAAGAGGGTTTGTGCTGGAGGACATGGAAGAGGAAGTGTGCTATGTTTTTGTCAGAGATAGACCCCCTAGTTTTTCAAGTTTTTTTTTATTTGAGAATAGTGTTGGTGGGTTAAGGAGAAAGGGTAAGGGAAGAAGGGCTGATTAAGTGGTATCTGGAATCCTATTCCACAGAGCCTTAAATACATATATTGCATCCCATGCCAGATGGTGTTGCAGTGGAGAACCTCAATGTTGAGAGTGTAAGAGCCTATAGTGGTACAGTGGTTAGCACCAACTGGGAGATCATGTCTTCTACTTGCTGAAGAGAGGCTTTGACTGGCTGAATTCTCTTTACACCATCAATAGAAAATGTCCTGTTCAAACAGAGTAAATCAATATAGGGTCCCCCCAAAATAAAATGACATGAAGAACACAAAACACATTTAAACATCCCCTTACAGCATCTGCTGTTGTCAGAGCTACTTTTATATATGGAGTCAAATTGTAAACATTTCGGTCAGTTTTTTTAGCCCACCTTCATTCTGACAGCATATTTGTTTTATGCACCGTAATAGAACTAGTGCTTAATAACAATTATTTTCTATTTAACAAGAACATTTACAAGCAGCTAAGAGGGGTAGCTATGGGGTCCGCTGTGGCCCCGGCTTATGCCAGTCTAGTTCTTGGGTGGTGGGAGCATAGTGTTCTCAGACCTATTATGGAGCAATATCATGTAGTTTTTTATGGCAGATATGTAGATGATTTGTTTTTTTATCCTGGAAGTTGGCATAGACCAGGTTCATTCTCTTTGTGATAGTATTAACAATTCAAATGATTTCTTAAAATTTATATTGGGGAATGCTGGGCTGTCAGTGCATTTTTCTGGATGTTACCCTGACGTGGGATACTTCTAATGATTGTTTCACAAGTGGAATACATATGAAGGAGACTTTTGTTAACAGTTATTTGCATTATTTGAGCAACCATCCTGTTTTTATCAAAAATAACATACCGAAGGGTCAGTTTATTCGTGCTTCACAAATGATTTCTGAAGAAGCTGATTTTGAATCAGAAGTCAGCTTTATACAGAATATGTTTTTGGTAAGAGGTTACCCCTCAGATTTACTTGACAAACTAGGTAATGAAATTAGAACAAGAAGGGCTACTGATTTTCCACTGATTTTGAAAAATGGTTTTACTTCTATTACAAATAAGCCACATGGAGTCACAGGTGTTAACAATTCAAGTTCTAACAACACTAACACAAATACTTTTGGTACTTCTGGTATTTTGGATTTGTCTGTTGATGCATTTAACATCAGTTATATTATTACTAGAAACTGGAACATCTTATGTGGAAATAGTGAATTAATACAAGTTGTAGGTGATAGACTCAATTTTGTATATAAAAAAACTGGCTGTTTAAAAAAATGTTTACAATTTGACTCCATATATAAAAGTACCCCTGACAACAGCTGACACTGTAAGGGGATATATAAATGTGTTTTTTGTTCTTCCTGTCATTTTATTTTGGAGAGACCTTATGTTGATTTACCCTGTTTGAACAGGACACTTTCCGTTGAATGTGTATATAACTGCAATGCTAGTGGCATAGTCTATCTTGCTGTTTGTTCTATGTGCACTGAATTTTATGTAGGTATGTCCACATGACCACTTAGTAAAAAAAATTAAAGAGCACTATTATTTTATCAGAACTAAGAACATAAACAATGCTCTATTTAAACATTCCATTACATCTAGTCGCTTTAAAAAGTTTCTGTTTGCTGTTTTGGAACATGTAGTTAGAAATATAAGGGGGCAGGGTCCTGTAAAGACCAACTGGAACAAAGAAAAACTATGTGGCAGCTCAGGTTAGGGGCTTACAAAAACCTGGTATTAATGACTCAGTGAATACTAAATGTTTTCTGAAGAATAGAAGACTGAAGATTTTAAAATGAACTGTCTATGTTATGTTATTAGATGTTTGCCTTTAAATGACTATATTCCTTTTGCTAGTGCACTTTAAGTAATTGTTTTATTAGGTAATTATTTTGATTTGATATATAAGGAGATGCTTTTGTGTGCATTTTATTTCATTCTGAAGAAGTCTTTTCAGACGAAAGTGATATTAAACTGTGTTTTTCGATATTGCTGGTGGTTTCCTTCGTTGTTCAGTCAGACTGGTGGTTTGGTTTTTATTAGTTTTTGCTTCTGCTTCATCCTTGGGACTGTTGTTTTTCCCTCTGATCCACAAGTGCCAAGAGTACATCCAGGCGGAAGCCTGTAAGATCCCCAACGTGTCCCCAGTCTGTCTCTGGCAGGTCCCATTGCAAGTATAGAGAGGGCTATACATACCATGGTGTACACAAGGATAGGAAGTCCATACATTCCTCCAGTGCCCCTACATGAGATAAGCATACTGGCTATGACCACTATAATGTCCTTGTCCACTTTGAACCTATCAAGGATTTCCTGATTATTAAGTTATAATGAGTAATCCTTTGATTATATTTTCACATTCTTGTCTTGTCAGTGTTGCTGGGTACAAGTGGTTTTGGTCCAGCCAAGACAAGCAACTCAGACCTAGAAATAGCAAAGGCAAAGCTCACAACATTTGATGGCATTTTCACTGACTACAACTCTGATATATTTAGCAAGGCTATCCTTTAAATAGCAGGCTTGTGGCCAACACAGAGAAACATGAAAATCTGACTGTGAATTGCAAATGGTAAAAACATACTTCATTAGCATACAAAGATTTGCATCACTCCTCACTTCCATCTCACTATTTCAACATTTGCAAAAGCACATTTGAGGTCATCGTGCATTGGCATAAATGGTCAGTATGAATGGCAGCGCAGATGCATTTGTTCTTGAACATTGTGAAAACGTAAGCACCTTTGTGTAACCGACTAGGAATACCAGCATAGGATTCTTTGTCCAAGAATATACCTGTCCTAGAACTTAGAAAAAAATGTTTTATATGAAAATCATGAAAAGAGAATTAACAGCTTGGAAATAATTACAGCATTTTCATAATGACAGCAGTTTTGAGAGCTAGTTAATACAAAGTATTTATTTCTAAGTTTAACACTGACAGTAAGTAAAGAAAATGTGTTACTTATTGTAGAGATCTTAATGATTATAAAAGGGTACAAATGTATTCATGGAAAAAGAGACATGCTGTTCATTTTAACTTAGCTGGATCTAACACTCAGAAGTGTAACATCCAGGCTGTCCCAACACATCTTTTTTATGAAATGATTACCCTTCCACCTCAGATAACTTTACTACTGGGTGTGAGGCTTCTATTAGTGATAGTGAAGCTGAATCTGTAGTGGAAGGAATGGATTTAATGTAAATTACTAGATTTAGAAATTATGTCACTAGTAATAACAAGTCAGAGATCACTTTACCAGATCAAGAAGAAGGGGTGATCACACATGGAGGGAATAGATTTTGTTATCCTATCTCTGTTTGCACTGTCTAACTACTGGTGTGATTAATGTGAATCACTTGGTTATTAACTCATTGACACCCATCTGGTGTAGTATGCCACACCTCCACTAGCCTACACACATTGTTACACTACAAACCATTTTCTGGGAAATTGACTGAAAAACATAACAGAAAGAAATGCAGATATTTTGTGATTAATCTTCTTCTTCTTTCGACTTTTCCTGGTTAGGGGTCGCCACAGCGGATCATCTGTCTGCTCATGATTGGCAGTGGAGTTTTTACGGTGTTGAGTTGCCAGCCCGGTGCCCAACCTTCCACAGAAGGCACACACATGCACACATTCACACCTAGGGCCAATTTAGAGTGTCCAATCCACCTACTGCATGTCTTTGGGATGTGGGAGAAAACCAGAGCACCCAGAGGAAACCCACGTGACCACAGGGAGGACATGCAGACTCCGCACAGAAGGCACCCCAGCTGAGAATCGAACCGGAGAACTTATTGCTGTGAGGCGACAACACTAACTGCTGCACCACTGTGGCCGCCCTATATTTTGTGATTAATAAAAGGTATAAAAATAGCCCAAACAGCAATGGCATCAGTAAATAGTCTTCTTTGGATTGGTAGCAGTCAGTACTGCCACAGTCTTTACAATGCTATAACATATTATTATAAATGCAAAACCAAAATGATATTTGTATCTAATCTTTCATAAACAAATCAGTATATATGGGAAATTATATGACCTAGATGTATTTTGTCAATTTACTTTTGTTAGCCAGACATAAGCTTTCACATGACAGCAAAACGTTCCTCGCTGTGTGCATGCTTACTAAGATATTTACAAAAACAGGAAAAATCATGTTTATTTTTATAATTAACAATATAAAAAAACCCTGAGTACCTCTCAAGATATGTAACTTGGAGTGCAGATATCAATGGTAGCTTTCTTCAACTGCATCTAAAGTTTCATCTGATGCCATGCAAAAGTTTAAGTCACCTAATTTTAGAAATATTAAGTACATATGGAAATATTTCATATTTTCATAATTACTAGCAAATAACGGGTCTATATCAGAACATCAAAGTTTCACAACTTCGAATGTTCTAATATCGACCCCTATTTAGTGAATGCTGAAAATAGCGAAGCTGCAGAACACCAAATTTCTTCCTAGGGAAGGAATTCGGTTGGCCGTTCCTGTGGCTTTCTCTATTTTCAGCACTGTTGTGGAAAGTTACAGTTCAGGATCAGGTAAGTGAGCGATTGTGTGGACGTGAGGGTTAGGGCATGGGGTAGGTGAGTTAGGGTTAGGGCGCGGGTCAGGTAAGTTTGCGATTGTGTGGACGTGAGTGTTAGGGCAGGGTAGGTGAGTTAGGGTTAGAGCGCGGGGTGAGGTGAGTGTGCGATAGTGACAGACCTTAGGGTTAGGGTTTGGGTTAAGGTAAGTGGATAGCTAGTGGTGTATGTTCAGTTTAGTGTAGGGTTAGATGTAGGATTTTAGGTGTATGTGTGTGGATTGCTGTTTGTTTGGTGTGCTTGTGTTGTGTGTATGTGTGTTGGAACAGCAAATTTTTTCCCTGGGAAAAAATTTGCTGTTCTGCATGTTCGATATTGTCAGCGTTCGCTGAAAAGGGGTCGATATTAGAACATTCGATGTTTTAAAAAGTCAGTGTTCTAATAAAGACCCGCAAATAACTGCCACTATCTCCAGTATAGTGTACTGTAATTGCATATTGACAATGTACTTTTATTTCTCTCATGAAGGTATTTCACACTATGCCCCTCAATAATATGTAGGTCTTTTATTTATAAAATATGAAAGCAAATATGAAAATATGAATAATAAGGGGAAGTCAGTCATTAATTTCTCCACTGCAGCATATATGAGAATAGCATTCTTAGTATAATTTTGTTAATTATACCTTACACTTTCCAATGCTGCCAATTGTTTATTTGTGATTCACTAAGTTAAAGATAACAGACCCAAAAATGTCTGAACACCATAAGATGCTATGGGTGTTAACTGGAAAAATACAAAAAATGTGCTATAGGCTTGAATGAGTTCATGTTTCTAACAGCCTTAAATGAGACAGAAAAGTCACTTTAAAGGTGTAAAGTCCATACCCTTTTCAGCAGTTTCTGGTGATGTCATTGTGCAGGATCATAAGTAGTCTAGTCAGTTGCGAAATTTACAATTATGGCTTCATGGAAGGCCTGGAAATGGGGGTGACTGATTTTGATGTGGTAAACTTTAAATACCATAAATCAAAATGTAATTATTAATAGCACTCCACAGTATAACAATATGACAGTACGGACATGCATTATTACATTTCAATAATTCTTTTCAGTCAGGCCAAAAGAAAATACAATGTAAATAGACTAGAACAGGCTGCACATGTGGATGTATTATAGAACAAACCCACAGTAATAACATCTGTTGACAAAGTGGTGGGGGAGTAGTATGTGATACCAAACTTTATGAAAGGAAGTTTTAAATAAACTACTAAACCTTAGTTTTTACTTTAAACTGCTCCTGGACCCCACAGATAAATGAACACAGCATACAACAAAATGTGATTTCACTACAGTGTAAGAAAAAAACTTACTGTAGGGCACCTAACCTGCAGATTTTTTGTAATTTACTGGAAGTAAGTAAAAATCATGAGCATCCTCAGAGATGACCTATTGTGTCAGGAAAAGACTGTCTTACAGAAGCACTTTCCATGTTCCTGGAGGAATGTTAACCATTTTTATTATGGATACATTCCAGTATTATATATACTAAACAGCTCATCTATATTATATCAGTTCTGATGGCAGAAGGACAAAAATATATGTGCATATTTAATGCCAAGGTACTTTATACATGTATACCTCATGAAAAAGGATTAAAGGCATTCAAATATGGACTGGATGTCTCAAACCTATACATTTTTAGTAGAATTATTTTTTTTAGTCATTTAATTGAAACAGTATTGAGTAAGAAAATGTTTTACTTCAATAAATAGTTTTATTTGCAATGTAGGGGTATCATAATGGGGACAGTTTTGTCCCCATCTACGTGGATGTGTCAATGGCATTGATGTAGAATATATTTAAAACTCTGAGCATAACATTTTCCTTGCTTCCATGAATTCAGATATTTGGATAATCAATATATGGTGTGGACAAGCAGTTATGAAGAACTTAGTGATTTTTGGAAATAGTTAATGAATTTGGGGTCAATTTTTTATGTGTGCAGAGCTCCATGACACTGTTTTTTATGCTGAGGTCTCCGAACTAATTTATGGTAGCATTCTACCACATCATATAGACAGATCTTTTCAAAAAAACTATTTCTGTATTTCAGTAGCTGCTATCTTCATCATGTAGTCATGGATATCCTGAAATCAGTCTATGAGAACAAAGCAAAGTTGTAGTGACCTGAATCTTTGTGAGGTGATGTTTTTAGGCCTTGTTATCAGAGTGATACACAGGGGATAGTCTAGTGGGATTTACAGTATGCTCAGGCAGAAGTTTCCAAAACAGACACAGATAACATGTCACAATATGCTTCCTGAAGGAAGACTATATGTCGTCAGCTCATTTGAGACAGGGGTACTATTCACAAAAGCTGCCTTATTTTAGTGAGCAGCAACATATCAAGTGGCTGGTCAGGCAATAAATGTAAAATAGGTTACAGACTTAACAAGTAGATATCACAGTTATTAACCACCAAAAAAGGTATAGTATCCCCTACACACTACCTCACCCCAACCACAGTGTGTGAAAGTAAATGGTGTAGGAACTCTAATAAATCTGATTTTGTGTTTAATACACAGTTGTTCACAATTAGGAGGAAGTCTACCATCATATAAATAAGAACTGTAGTAATGTACAATCCACTGAAAATATAATAATAGCATTCATGATAAAAAAAATCATTAGTATAATTATTTAGATTTATTTATTTATTTGTTTATTTATTTAACATTTGTTGCCCAGGAAAGTCCGACTAGGATAGAGCCTATTTTCAGCAAAGGCCTGGGGAAAAATGCTCCAGATGCATGTCTTTAGAATGTGGGAGGAATCCGGAGTACTCAGAGGAAACCCACGCAAACTCAGGGAGAACATGCAAACTCCGCACAGAAGGCACCCCAACTGAGAATTGAACCGGAGAACCTCTTGCTGTAAGGCGACAAAGTTAGATAAAACTCTTTAAAAAATTCAGCAATTCCATCTTGTTGAAATTTAGTTTAATTTTATAAGCACCATTGATCTGGGACCCTCAGTGCACTTTCTTTAAAAAGGTCACAGGTTGTCCTAAATGCTTGTTGGATCTTTGATTTTCCCCAAAAGAAGAATGCAATGTGGTTTGCATTTTACGTTTGCTAGGACAATAGTTATATAATTTTTATTAAATGGGTTAAGACACTTCCTCCTAGAGCCACTGTCAGAATTCTGACAATTTGTGCTACTTCACCAGTGTCTTCATTAGTCCAGTTTGTCATGCCCTATTTTTAGAATTGCATGCATTTAGTGAAGGGGTCTGTTACTAAATTATTTTTAACTGATTAATTTTTATATTGTTTCGGGACACTGGGTCATACAGTACTCAGTCCAGTCTCTGTGGTTAGGATACACATTTTGTCAGCTATGAAACTATTGCCGTTAGTGAAGCACATCATAAATAGTGCATAGCACAAACAGACTTTCATATTTGTCTTTGGTAATACAGGTAAGCATTGTTATTATCTTAAAGATTAAACAAGAACATTAGAGTCTACAATATTTACCTATTAGCATTCTATTTCAGTAATCCCCAAAATGACATAAAAATAAACTACTGAAGAGGGAAGCTGAGAAATACTGTGTATTAAGGCAAAAACACTCGTCTCTTGTTTTAACCAGGCTTTAAAAAACAATACTAGCTTTAATCCTGTTTTCTTATTTTAATAAGAATGTAATGTGATCTTACATAATGCATTTTGGCAATGGTTTGTTTTAATAATTTATGTGCCGATTTGAAGAGTAATTGCTCCTATGCAATTAGGCAATTAGTTTTTACTAGCTTTTGTCTTTTCTTTTTTGTGTGTGTATATATTTATGTAAATATATATATATATATATTATAGGTGTACCTGACATTGCCGACACTCCAGAATGCCGACAGCCATATGGTCGACACCATATGATCGACATTCGGAATGCCGACAATGCGGAACCGGCATCTCACTATAGTGCGGAATGGAAAGTTTTCCATTCTTGCACTGTAGTGCGATCTCGGAGTTGGTATATTAACGTTATGGGTGGGGTGCAGGGGGCATAGCCCCCCCCTGCTAGCAGTTGAAAGGAAATTTTATTTTCCTTTAACATGGTCTACTTATAATGTCGAGATTTCGGATGTCGGTCATATGGTGTCGGCCATATGGTTGTCGGCATTCTGAAATTTCAGCATTGTGAAGTAGATCCATATATATATATATATATATATATATATATATATATATATATATATATATATGATAAATACATACCTTCCTCGCAAACTCACTCAAATACATAAATAACATCTCAAAAGGACAAGGCACTTCTCAATCAAATACAGGATCCAAAAAATACAATATTCAAATATAAAATTAAGAAATGTACAACTTAAATTAAGCTTTGTTAAACATGTTTGTATACTGCAGTCTCCTAGTCTTCAAATTTGAAGATCACTATACATGCTTTTTATGCCATCTGCTCACATCAACATGTATGCTCATTCAGCATCATGTCTGTCGTATGAGAAGTCTAACTCATGATGTTAAAGATCTCTCTATTAGCTCACAACAGTGACATCAGGATGCAGTTTCAGAAAAGTGCCTTAAATGCCGTTTGTGAAAGTTAAGCTACAGCACATATAAACAAAATATTTGATGCTTACCATCAGCGATGAGGTGCTCTGGTACATGGAGAATGACTCTGACAACTAATGAGCAGCCCATGTGAGAAGAAAAGACCAAACCAATCAAACAGCTGATGACACTGATCAGAGTAAGTGTTGTCTTGTTCACAGGACTACGTGGAGAACCTAGTGAAACATGAAAAATAACAAGCACAAATACTTCAGCAAATTGTTATAACAAATGCAGTCTGGTATTGCTTTTTATTTATTTATTTATTTTGCAAATTAAATGTGAAAGCTGCTTAGGTTATGTATTGTGCTTCTCAGTGGTTTAGCACAGGTACTAGCTAGAAGTTCTTCCTGCTAGGTCAGCTGAGTAGTACTGAATTTATTTATTCTAAGAAATATTTCTTATGTGCTTAATAAATAAAATGGTCTTGTACATGTCCCATTTCAGCCATTACTTATGCCATAAGAGCAAGAGAAAATATCACACACACACAAAAATACACGCACACACACGCATCGAGCATAAAACTGTTTTTTCAGTGACCTTCTCACTCATTGTTTTAGTTTGTTGTTTGGGATGTTTTTGCAGTGACCCTAATGATAACGGGCATCAGCCCTGTGTATCTTATGCTTATTCAAAGACTCTGCTTGTGCTGTGCCGATGAGGTCATAACAAGGCCGAAATATGCATATCCACAGCTAGTGGGGTTATCCATTAAAATGACGAAACAAGTCACGGGCATTCAGAATCACCAATTAGCTGAAACAACTGATATTTATAAGGATCATTTGCATATATCTCATGTGCCTCTAATACAAGAGGTTTGGGAGGTCACTCAGTGGACGTTCTAGCTTTACTGGAGTTTTCCTTTTGTTTTTACTGATTGTTTTTTCAGTGACCTTCTCACTCATTGTTTTAGTTTCATTTGTAATAAGAGAAAAACTGGATCTAAAGCCAAACTAATTTCATAAAGACTGTATCTTATAAAGAACTTTAAACTAGATGTGAAAAGCAAGAAAGGGATGTGCTACTGGGCTAGTGTCAGACTTATTTCGGATGGCAGCAGTATTATGTTTAGTCAGGGGTATCTCATTACATAAATTATACCCTTTTATGATATCTGCCAATGTTCAAATAATGAGCTACATGTCCATTTATTTTATGCAAGAGGGAGGTGTTCTAAAGGGTCAACCTCAGTAGACCTTGCAATCATTCTCAATACGGTCAAATAGTTGGCTGAAAAGGGTTCTAGAATGAACAAAATGGCCCATTAGGGAGGATGAATTGCAACATGAAAATCTGGGCTGTTATTGGTGATGTTCGTTTTCACAGTCAATAAATATATAGTTTATTGAACTAAAACCTAGTAATTGTGGAGCCAATTAGTGAAATGTGCATTTTTTTAATAGCAGACATTTTCTTGTGTGCAATGAAGAAGTTGTACTGCCTACAGACTGTGATGCAGTAGTTTCTGAATCTTCTGAAACTGGGTACATAAACAGATCATCCCTGGAAGGTGAACAGTAGCCACTGCACAGGAATCACTGGACACGTTTTGTTGCACTGGTTCTTGGGTGGCATTCATGAGCCAAGGATCGTCCTAGCAGTGTTGTGAAAGTTAAGCCAACTTTTAACAGAGGCTGGAAAGCAGCATCACTTCTACTTGTGTGTGCTCTGCTATGCATATCATACAGAAAGAATGAATACCTGCATCATTGCAGAGTCATATATGGCAATAGTTCTGCAGCTCATAGTCTCAGTCATACCAGCACCAAGCTATTCCTACACAAAAAGTGCAATATCTAGTAGAAAAAAGCTTTGTAAAATGACACTAACATATGCTAACCATGCCTATTCATTCAGACATACTAAAACATACACACACACACACAACACACATGTGCTGCGTCCACACACATCACACCCACACACACAGACACACACTCACATAACACACATGTGCACACACACACACACACACACACACACACACACACACACACACACACACACACACACACACACACACACACACACACACACACACACACACACACACACACACACACACACACACACACACACACACACACACACACACACACACACACACACACACACACACACACACACACACACACACACACACACACACATGCACACACACACACACACACACACACACACACACACACACACACATACACACACACACACACACACACACACACACACACACACACACACACACACACACACACACAAAACACACACACAACACACACTGCACACACACACACACACACACACACACACACACACACACACACACACACACACACACACACACACCACACACATGCACACACACAAACACACATGCACACACACAAACACACATGCGGGTGCACACACAAACACACACACATGCACACACACACACCACACACTTATGCACACTCACACACATGCACACACACACACAAACAACCCCTTTCAGCATATCTCTTTATAACTTATCTCACCTATGCACTCCTGTAAGCCCCTAGCCAGGCTGTTTTTGATCTCCCTGTCACCTGCACATCAATGTGTACCTCTGTGAGTCACCTACCCAGGTGTCACTATACATTGCTCATTCCCTACA